>NC_061854.1:27560245-27605245 GCF_019202785.1 Penaeus chinensis
GGCTTCCTCAGGTTGAGTAAATTTATACATCATCTTTATCCCTGCATTTAGTCAGGAGATTATCCAAGAAAAGCAAAGTAAAGTAATGCAAGTAATATTTATGGTAAGGCTTGGATTCGTTAAGGCATAACTTATTCAGGGTCTTTGATGTCCATTTAATGCATGGTGTGCACTATTATTCTTTTTAATCCTACCCCAAGATATACAAGTATTGCAATGTTTTAGTGTTATTTTTATCAGCTGATTTGCATGTACAGGCATGCATTATCAAATGATTATATTTCTTGAAATAATTGACCAGATATCTCATAAATATCCATGTAAGATTAATAAGAATTAATTGAATATTTAGGCTGTTTAGTTTGATTTAATGTTAGTAGACTGAAAATATTTTTTTCTTCTTCTTTTATACACTTAATAGCAAGTTATTCTATTGTGGTTATAATGTGTTTATTCTCCACTCATTTGATCCTTATGACCTTATCTTCATATCCCTTTGAGTAGTAGATTGGACAGCACCTCCTTTTTTCAACTGAATGGTAAATAATAACCACACTTTCCTTGGCAAATTGACTTTCCCTTGATGGTTGAAGTTGATATAGTAGCTCAGACTCTTCACTGAAGCCTCGTTTCTGTTTTTGTGTAACAAAGGCCCGGTCACTCGATATGGCTTCCTAGGTACAAGTAACAAAGGCCAGTGTAAGCTGCTGCGAGTAACATCGCCCGTCAGCCGCAGCTCTGAGGAGTTGGACTGTGGTGGGAGGCTCTCGCCCAGTGAGTGTCACCTAGAGAATGACATGCCATTAGTGCTGGTGTTGTAATACTGTTCTAGACATGCCATAAGATGGCACTGCTATGATTACCCTGAATTTGTTGTGATAAAATGTGAAGGGAGAAGTTGATCACCTGGAATTTTTCAGCTAAGTTGTAAAGTTTTTGCTGATTTAACTACCTGTTGCAGTTCTTTGGATTATGATGATTTCTTCTTGTTCTGTGATATTGATTTGTACTTTACAGTCACTTCTATAGGCCAGAACATTTGTCTTGTTAGTTGTAAATATTCAGGGTTTTCATTAGAAAAATGTCTGAAACTGATAAGCTCTATGAATTAGATTTAGAAATTTTGTTTTTTGATTAGCTTAATTACCTCATTTTCTGTTCTAATGGCTCCACCTTTTACCAACTGAAAGCAAAATTAGAAAATGCTGTAAGTAAGAGAGTACTACCAACATCCTTATCATTATTGGTGATAATGGTAATGATTTAGCTATAGAACTTTGAAAATAACTTGAAAATCAATTGGCCACATCCTTGTAGAGCTAATATCAATGATTATAGTTATATTAACAATCATTGTGCACCTATCATTCAGCACTGTTGAAAAAATGTTTTTATTCTTTGTAAGCATCTTTTTACAAGTTTAGTGTATGTGCATACTTACATATCAGGCCTTTCCTTGTTTTCTTTGTGGTTCTTTTGGTTGTGCAAATATGTTTAATTTTTACTTTTGAAGTCATAGTTTATTATTTGTTGTTTGTAACCCAAAAATGTGAGTGAGTGAGAGAGTGAGTGAGTGAGTGAGTGAGTGAGTGAGTGAGTGAGAGAGTGAACGAGTGAGAGAGTGAGTGAGGGAGAGAGAGAGTGAGTGAGTGAGTGAGTGAGTGAGTGAGTGAGTGAGTGAGAGAGCAAGAGGGAGCGAGAGGGAGCGAGAGGGAGCGAGAGGGAGCGAGGGAGAGAGGGAGAGAGGGAGCTAGGGAGCTAGGGAGCTAGGGAGCTAGGGAGCTAGGGAGCGAGAGAGCTAGGGAGCGAGAGAGCGAGAGAGCGAGAGAGCGAGAGAGCGAGAGAGAGAGAGAGAGAGAGAGAGAGAGAGAGAGCGAGAGAGCGAGAGCGAGAGAGCGAGAGAGCGAGAGAGCGAGAGAGAGCGAGAGAGCGAGAGAGCGAGAGAGCGAGAGAGCGAGAGAGCGAGAGAGCGAGAGAGCGAGAGAGCGAGAGAGCGAGAGAGCGAGAGAGCGAGAGAGCGAGAGAGCGAGAGAGCGAGAGAGCGAGAGAGCGAGAGAGCGAGAGAGCGAGAGAGAGAGAGAGAGAGAGAGAGAGAGAGAGAGAGAGAGAGAGAGAGAGAGAGAGAGAGAGAGAGAGAGAGAGAGAGAGAGAGAGAGAGAGAGAGAGGGAGCGAGGGAGCGAGGGAGCGAGAGAGGGAGGGGTGTGTGTGTTTGTGCGTGTTTGTCTTTTTCTTTGTCTGCTAACATCTTTTATAATTTTGTCATTACCATTTGCTTTGTTTAGTGTATACCAACTCATTTTGCTTATTGGAGTGTATGTAATGAAACCATTTTTAGTAATTGCATTTTTCAGACTATTTTATTATTGTACGTTGAAGACTGCTACATGCCTCCCCCCCCCCCCCCCCTCCCATTTTTTAAATTTATTTATTTGTATGCATTCATTGTCCTCAGAAAAAACAGAATTTGATTGTACATTCTTGCATGTACTTTGTGTATTGTCGTTAAAGGTCAAATAAGTTATTGTATTAGAATTAGATGTGTTATTGTAAAAAAAAAAAAAATTTGTGTGTGTATGTGTTTTCATAATTCTAATTTTAGGCTCCATCAAGAGTGTACATGTTATTTATCCATTTGTTTGATGCCCTGATAATGTAAAACTGGATTGAGTATCAAGCATTTGGTGTTTTGTTTTTCTTATCTTTCTTTCTTTCTTTGTTCAATTACCTCTTTTGTTTCCTTTGTTTGTTCAGCTGGTTGCTTTGTCATGCATTGCATTTGTTATGAATAGATTAGATAGATTTTTATTTTATTTTGTTGTTAATATAATAGTTTGCATTTGTGAGTTGTTGTTTTTACACACACACACACACACACACACACATACACATACACATACACATACACATACATACATTCATATATAAACATTTTTATTTTTATATATTTATGTATTTATATATATATATATATATATATATATATATATATATATATATATATATATATATATATATATATATATATATATAGCAAGTTAGTGCTTATGTTTACAGATTTGCTTCAGGAATGGTACAAAGGAATTTCATTGCCCTCAGTGTTGAATTCTTTTGCTGTCTCTCTTACTGTATGTTATTTTCATGAAAAAGGAAGGATAAAATCAGTTTTTCCACTCTCAGACAGTCAAGTAAGAACAACCTCACTTTCAGGGAGAAGTCTTTGTTAAAAGAAAAAAAACCTTTTTACCTACAGTTGTTGATGAGCATGAAGCCTCTGGCCTCAGCAATGGCTCTACAGGGCAGTTATCTGTGAGTGGATTGGTGGGAGTGCGTGAGGTAGACAGCAAGACCCTGGAGAAGCTCTCTGAACGGAGCTACCACAAGGACTACATGCGCTTGGGGCTCGGCAGTCTAGCAAGCAACTCCACCACCGTACCTCCAAGGACGAAGTCAGACTTCAGAATCACTACTTGTAATGTCAACTATCAACTTTGCAGAAGGTGAGTGTTATGGAAGAATTTCAGTGAGACAAATTTAAAAGTGATTCTCAAGCTTACAGTAAGAAAAATTAAAAAAGTATTTTCAAGTTCTAAGGAGTCTTCTTTCTTGACAGTTATCCAGCCCTGTTGTCTGTGCCCCCCAACACGGGTGATGACAGCATTCACCGCCTGGCACGATGTTATCGCCAAAATCGCTTGCCAGTTATCACTTGGAGACACCCACGCAACAAGGCTCTACTCCTGAGGGGTGCTAGCTTCCATGGCAAAGGTGTAATGAGCATGCTAAAGGGACCGCCAACAACAACGGGTACGATTATTCTTTATGGTGTTTTCACTGCTGTATTTGAAATTTCATATTATTTGTCTGAAAAAAGGAAAAACATAGATTTGAAGAAGTTTTACAATAAAGAATGACTTTAACAAATTTCTGAGGGTGGAGGTAAGTAAAGAAAGTACCTGTCATTCCAAACCTGTTTCATGGCCTCATTTATTTCCTTTCTGTCTTGCAGGCACAACAAGTGAGGTATCATACTCAGTGGAGCAAGAGAAGTACCTTGCAGCAGTTGTACAGGCAACCCCTCTGTCCGTCCTGAGAGAAGGGTCCACTTGGCGACTCACAGGCTCTTCACCTTCAATCAACTCCTTGGTGCTGGCCGCAGGGGGTGCAACCTTGGAAGTTCCCCCCTACCATCCCACTTACCCCACACTCACACCAGAAGTGGGGCGCAAGTCAAATCCCTTATCGAAGGCTATGAACACATTACGGTAAGTGACCAACAGGTTTTGGTGGGAAAGCCGTGGGTACATATGGACTTGTTTAACCCCCATGGGACATGTGTGGACTCTGGCCCATACATGCTCGTGTTGTGTCGCCATAACACGTCTGCTTCTTCTCCTCAACGCGACAGAGTAAGTGTGTAATTTAGATACTTAACCTGTACTAATATAACCTGAAGCAAACACTGTTTGTTTTGTTTGATTTTTAAAATATTATTTACTGGGTGGAATTGTTTCATTAACATTGTAGATAAATTTCATTTTAAATTCTTGGGTTAATAATTTTACATAGCTCAGTATAGACTAGTTTTAATTTCACTTTTAAAATTCATAGTATTATCTTATTAATTGTTATCAGGAATTTAAATTCATTCATGTACAGTAACTTTTAGTGAAAGAACAGAAGTAATTTTTCAATCATAGATTGAAAAGAATATGACTATATCATTTTGAGTATTCCAAGTAGGCATCAGTTATTTTCCTGATTATAGACAGGATATATCCAAGAGTATTTGATATAGTCATATTAATGAAATGAGCATGCTGCATGAAGGTAGTATATTGTTTTGCTGTTTTAACACCTTCACTGACATGTCTTATATGAAAGCTTATATATGTTGTATAAAATGGCTGATCTATGTATTTCATTGTTGTAGTGGTGTAATGTAACAGTTATATGCTAGCACTGGATCAGATTGCATTTAATTATAACATGCAGATAATTGTAGAATTATTTAGCCTAACGGTATTTTAGAGCACTTGACTGAGTATTGGCATTGCGGACACTAGCAATTTTGCTGTTGCTAAAGTGAAAAAGGCCATAGGTTTTGAGTATGTCCTTGAATCATGTGACCTAAGATTCTCACACACAAAGGTGACTCTTAAGGCATTGATTCATTGCATAGTCTCAAGCTTTGTGCTGTATCTTTTGCTGACACTTCCTTGAAGTTTTCTTTTTCATTTCATGCTTATTTTATTGAAGCTATCTTTGCAGCTTTTGCTAAATCTTGAATATATAGCACAGGCTTCAACAGGAGCTTTGTTTGCACTATCCACACAACACAGAACATTTCAGTAGTTCTAAATTCAGTCACTGAACTAATTTGTAAATACACTGTGTAAGACACACAAAAGGCTCAGTGCTAGTAAGTAGATGATATTTTTACAGTACTGTACCTATTGAGCATGAAACCTGTTGTGGTGTAGAAGCCTTCAGTGTGGTTATCTGAAGCTCAGCTGTAGCATGAAGGTTGTGAGATAAACATATCAGTAGAACCTTGCATAGTGAAGTGCATATGTTGCTTTTGTTTATGCATTTTCCCCGCATATGCTTTTTTGTGTGTTCCCTTCTTAATTAATTGTGTGTGATGAATATTTTCTGTTGAATTACTTAAAATGAATTTGTTTTCATCTAAATAAAAAGTCTAAAATAAAAGAGAACATTTGATTGTGTTAAACTAGCGTTATGATAATGATAATAGTACATGCAGTAAGTGTTTAGTTAAAGCAAGGTTTTGCCGTATGTTTCTAGCACCAGTGCTGTTTAGTCCTTGTGCATATATGTCAAGTCCTCTTGTCAGTGACTGCTTGATCATGGATTACTTCTAATTTCTTAAATGGAAATTTAGTTTTATTTTCATTTATTTATTTATTATTTTTTCCGTCACTAAAACCAAGGGAGTGACTAAAGTACCTATTTCTGGTGGCTGTTTAACTGTCAAGCATTTACTAAGCATTCCTTTGTACCATCCTCTTCATTTGTGCCTTGTTGTTCCTGTTTATACTTTCACAAAGGGGATCACAGAGTTAGTTCTAGACAGTTTTGGTTCTCATTTAGTTCTCATTCAACAATTCATTAATAGAATTTGATTAAGAGATATGTATTGGAATATCTTTTATATCTTCTCCAAGTTTACATGCTACTTATTTTTCTTTTCTGTTTTGAGTTCATTATGGGTTTTAGTAGTTTGGGGAGTTTTAGAGGGATGTACTGAGTATAAACTCCAAACTAATATATTTCCATTTTGAATGAATTTTATTTTTTATATATATATATATTATATATGCATAATTTTTTTTTAATGAAGAAAACATACATATCATTACCGATTAATCTTGTTTTTCCCATAGTTTTGGCTTTTTTGTCTTTCATTTTTACTTCCTAGTTTATCATAGAAATGAAGAAAATATTTAATCAGGATGATACATTTACTTCAGCTAAAGATTTGGGGGTATGACAATAAGTTCTGTCAATTCTTTTACATGCATTTCCTCTTTTTCCCTCCATTTCTCTCTCCTCTTAAGAACTCATGATACCTATGCCACAAAAAGTGCTTGTCCTTCTCTTCTCCATCCTGTGCCCTTGTGTCCACAACATAGTTTTGCTAGCATGTTTTGCCGCTCCTCACTCCCCACCCACCTCCCCCTCCTCCTTACCTCCGGGCAGCCAGTCACTCAGTCAGGTCTCGCAATGGCCTGCTGTTGTTCTTACTGACCCACCCACCTGCCCATTTCATCAGGACAAGCGGGGGCAAGGGTACTGGCAGGATGGGTCGGTGGGGCTCCCTGCGTGGAGCACGACCTGGTGTGCCGTCCAGTGGGGGTGTAGGAGGGACCTTAGGGACCCTCCGCCACCACCCCACATCCACCCCTGCCCTTCGTTCCAGCATCAACACGGGGCCAAGGCTCTCCGTGGACTCAACGGACATGGGAACAGAAGCCGTGCAATCCTTCCACAAAGCTGCTCTCTATGTGTTTGGAGAAAAGACACAAATTAAGGTGGGTGTCTAGAGGTTTGGTACCGTACAATATACTACATATAATAATACATTTGATCATCATTAATGTACTGATATAATAACAAGAGAGACAGAAGTTATATTGATAATAATTTTAATAAAGTGGACATAGTAATAAATATATCAGTAGTAAATAATGATAATAGTTATAGTAAATGGATAATGATAGTGATAAGGATGATGATATTAAGAAAGAAGGGAGTGAATAATAAGAATAATGATGATATTGATTATAATAATAATAGTAATATTAATGATAATGATGATAATAGAGTTAGTCATCATCATCATACTGGCTGTAATAGTAATTATTATGGTAATATTTATATATAACAGTAATAATAATCGTAATAAAAAGGATAACTACAACAGAAGTCATAATTATTAGATAGGGACTACATAAGCACCAATATTATGCAGTAATATAGAAAGTGTATAAGGGTTGCTTTCAAGAATGTGTTTGAACTAGTGAAACACCAGTTTTGCTCTTTTAGTAGGACTAACTTTCACTGGCTCATACCTTATACCTTGCAGATATGTTGTGTGATGTACAATATATTACATACATGTTGCTATATTTTGTCTGATAGCATATTTTATAACACTTTATATATACTTTTCCAAAAATGCCATTGTTTGATCATTCATAAGGTAATATTTGATTTCCGTTTTTGAATTACAGCAATTTGACAACTTGAAATCCCTTTCGTAAAAACATAAAACTCAGTCTCTGCATTTAAACCTTGTTATCATTCCTATAATCTTTATGAAAGTAATGTTAAGAATAATCAACTGTTACATTTCCATGAGGATAGTTATGATGTTGACGATAATGATGATGATGATAATAAGAGTCGTAATAGTTATTTTTTAAATTAATGACAACCAAAATGGTAATAAGGATGCTGACAGTGTTAATATAAATGAGGAAAATACTATGATAATAGAGTGTATTGATAATAATGAATATCATCTTGAGTTTGAGATTATAAAAGTATTAATAGTTTTGCCATAATCAAATGATTATATGTGTGTGTGTGTGTGTGTGTGTGTGTGTGTGTGTGTGTGTGTTTGCGTGTGTGTGTGTGTGTGTGTTTGCGTGTGTGTGTGTGTGTTTGCGTGTGTGTGTGTATTTGCGTGTGTGTGTTTGCGTGTGTGTGTGTGTGTTTGCGTGTGTGTGTGTGTGTGTTTGCGTGTGTGTGTGTGTGTGTGTGTTTGCGTGTGTGTGTGTGTGTTTGCGTATGTGTGTGAGTTTGCGTGTGTGTGTGTGTTTGCGTGTGTGTGTGTGTGTTTGCGTGTGTGTGTGTGTGTTTGCGTGTGTGTGTGTGTGTGTGTGTGTGTGTGTGTGTGTGTGTGTGTGTGTGTGTGTGTGTCTGTGTGTGTGTAGTAATTATAGCAAATGTTTTCATAAATGTAATTTTCATAAGATATTTTGAATACTATTCTTTTAAGAATGATATTAAAATTATATTGGAAGGGTGGGAAAGGGAGCTCTAGGTCGGCACATGAAGAAAATAAGCCATAGTGAGAAACTGTTTTACACATGCTGAAGTACAGAACCAGCATAGGGATGATATGGTAAAAGTTTATTGTCAGCATGGAAATCATTTAAACAAGTAATTACTTTCAACTATACATCAGATATTTAGTGTGTGTGTTTTTTTTTTTTTTTTTTTTTTTTAATCTATGGATACATGCTATTCAGGTGTCTAGAGATCACAACTGGACAGTTGTTCAGATATTGCTACACTTCCTCTCTTGAATTTGAATTATGTAGGTCAGATTCCTATGTTGGTTCTTTTAGTGGCTACTTGTGTTATCAAATATTATTTTATGTAATTATGTGTTGACAGTAATACATTGTTACCAGGTGCAAAGGACACATGTCAGAGATTATGCTGAAAGTGATACTGATTCTTCATTTGTGTCCAGCTGTATATTTTGGTACATGAGTGTACATATGTGGAGAAGGATATGCCTTTGTGTATATGAATGTACAATTTCTATATGGATTTTTTGAGAATATCAAAGCCTATTATTTTATCAAAGAAAATAAGAACCAATGAGCTCTGGTCCAACTTAGTTAATTATTACTGTTCTATTTTTACCATAATTCCTAGACTATTTGACCAGTTTAGATTAAACTAGAGATTTAAGAGGTTGTAGTGGATTGAATAAAGGGTGAGTTTGGGGAAGCATTGAAGCTTGATCTTGAAATAAAGACGGTTCCCTTGAGGTGGAAGGTCGTCCTGGACACCAAGGACCAAATCAGCTCCTCCCAAGAGGATGTAATTAGAAAATAGGTAACTCTGGTTTATTGCAGTGGTACCCTGTTATGTGTCTTTGTGCACCAGAGTTACTGTAAGTGAGAGAGTGAGAAAAATAATACCTGAAAGACTAAGAACAGTTGTTTTAGGAATCTGATCAGGCTGTTTTTGGTAGCTTGGGGTTAGATGTGTTGTTGAAGTATATTGTAGTTCTTGTAAGTAGCGCACAAAAACTTTGAATTTTTGTGCATGTATACCTTTTCTGGAATTTGTGTTCTTATTTCATTTTCATTTAATGTTACATTGTAGCTTCTTGTATTTACTGTTTCTTATTATTTTTTGAGGTTTAGATGAAAGAGTGAAATGCGAGTGTGTCCACTAAATATCAGTGACAAAGGAGTGAAATGACAAATAATGGGAATCCCGTATTAACTGATTTCATGTTATGCTTGATGTTGTTGTTCATTAGTTATTTCTGATTTTTTTAGATTTTAAAAAAAATTTCAGGTTAAAACTAGATTAATACACCTTTACACTAATACCAGTACATGGCGAAGAATGGATGTTTCATAAGCTCAATATTTGTTTATCAGGGCATCAAAACAGATGCTTACCACAAGACAGAGTTCATCCCCGTTGAATACACAGAGGTGCGCCAAATCAAGTCCTCATTCAAGAAGCTGATGAGAGCCTGTGTACCCTCCTCTCCAGCTGCTGAACAAGAACAGTCCTTCTTCAGGTAGGTCTTCCTTTCCTGGGCATAATTTGTTTTGTAAAGTGCTGTGTAAACTATCTTAGTCTTCATTATAGTCAGAACACGACCTGTGGTGTGGAACTACAGAACTGTTGCCATCCTTTTGTTCTACAGGAATAGGAAATCTAGATACAGTATAATTACATATATTAGTATCAGTGTGGTGCCTGGGAAAAGCAATCATAGTTTAATGAAAAAATAAACTGGAAAAGAAATTAATACTGGTACTCAAATTTTAAGTAAAATTCTAACCTGATCACATATAAAGGTTTTAATGTAACCATTCATGGATGAGTTCCACACTTACGAATTGATGAAAATTGTAAACTTTCGAAGAAGAAATGCTATTACTCAGATCAAAAACTGTCATTAATTATTGATGTGACACTGCCCTGCCAGCCATTTGATTACACCCAAGGAAAGGGCAGGGCTTCATATATAGCCAAAGTGAATGCACTTAGATAATGTACTCTGCATCCCTTACATTTTTACCCAATTAATATCAGCTGCTGTAGAATGCACACTAAATACAGCTCATTGATTTTTTCTGTTTAGTGTATCAATTCTAGATACAAAGCTATTAAGCCATGTTGAAATCATGAAAGCTTGATGGTTCATAAAAGAAAGGAAGTTACAGAGCTGCTTTGGAACAGAGGGAAATTAGCAAATAGAATGATGTTTGCTCCCTTTTGCCAAGTGTACCACACCTAGCCAAGTATTACACTAAATAAAAGTTGTTAAATAAAAGAAAAAGAAAGAAACAAACAAATAAGGAAGATGATCTGCTATCTTTTGCCCTACACAGCAGACTTACTCAGATATGACTCAATGGGTATTTAGGAAGGGGCCTTTGTATTATTTCCATTGATAAACGAGTGTGGAATGTACCATCTCTGAGCCATAACTGGAAGAGCACTAGCTCCAGGGAGGACACTGTTTCCATATTCAGGATTTTGTCCCCATTACTTATTGTTATTATTATTGCACTGAGTTATGGACTACCTAGAGAGATATATGGAGTCTGTGAAGGGAATATAGTCTGTTACCACTTGGATAAACCAGATCATCAAATGACAAATATTAACATTGAAGAATGGCAAAAAATAAAAACAACAGAAAAGGATAAAATGATATTGCAGAGGGGAAGCATGGGGTCTTGTCACCACACAATTGTTTGTGTGTGCCCAACTTACAAGCCACACACTCATCAGAGTACCTGCTCAAGTAAGCTTAATGCCACTATCTTGGGCCACAGGCATCCAGATCCAAGGGATTAAGAGGTGTTTTCAGTCTTGATTCAGTTATCCTGGCTCATGCCCCCCCCCCCACCCTTCCTGCATCATTAAATAATTTTTTAAATTTTCTCCCACAGAGCAATCGAGAACAGTGAATGGTTGAATCAGCTGGAGACCCTCCTGCAGGTAGCAGGGGCCATTGTTGACCTGATTGATTTGTTGGGAGCATCAGTTATGCTTCTCCTAGAGGATGGATGGGACTTCACTGCTCAGGTAATTGACTGTTTTTTCTTGAGGATTGAGATGTATGTAATTCAAAATTCAGATGAAATGGTGATTGTCATCAGAATATTACCAAAGTAATTTGTCATTTTTTATAAAGTTTGATATTTACAGACAGTGCTCCTTATGGAAGAAAAGTCAATAGCTGTACTTTTTCTTAGATGAAGTCATATTGTGATTATGATCAGGAGTTATTTATTTTTAAAAATCTTTCAGGTAACCAGCATAGCTCAACTCTGCTTGGATCCATACTACCGCACTATTGAAGGGTTTAGAGTCCTGATTGAGAAAGAGTGGCTTGCATTTGGTCATCGATTCAATCATCGCTCAAATCTCCTCCAGGGATCCCAAGCTAGTGGCTTTGCTCCTATATTCCTTCAGTTTCTAGATGCTGTCCATCAGGTAAAAATTTGTTTCGGCTGATATCATGGATAATTATTATGAATATTCAACATTGCCTTTGATATTGATGTCATTGTTGAAATTTATCCTGTGCTTATAAGATTATAAGGGTTAGTTTGTGTATGTGAGGGCCAATTTGTGCAGTTTGTTAGTATGCTTTTCATGAGACATTACTACATGAATGGTATTTAGTACTGTTTTCTTAGAGCAATTTTTTTCCTCAGATCCAGCGGCAGTTTCCCTTGTCTTTTGAATTCAATGAATACTACCTCCGTTTTTTGGCTTACCACTACGTGTCAGCTCGTTTCCGCACATTCTTGAGTGATTCAGAGCTAGAGAGAGCAGAGTTAGGCATCATGACAGAGGAAGATAAGCGAGGTTCCTTGTCGAGACACCACAAAGGCTTAGAGGCATCGCAGGATGATGACATTTATCCAGGAGGTTTGTAGATTGCTCATTCTAAGTTGAAGAACTAAGAAATAGAAGATGGGTATGTCTCTTTTGCTTTCATACTTTATAAGAAGATCAGTATTTATATCTATTCCAGGTGGGAGAGTATCATCACCAGGTTCTTCAGGACACTTAGGCACATCTGTATTTGACTACATAGAGAAGCACAGCGGCCGACACTCCAGCTTTTACAACTTCCTTTATGTTGGAGACAGAATTAGTGATTCTGCAGTATGTATTTTTATATGTTTTGCATTTATACATTTATTTGATTAGCCTAAAAATTAAAAGATACCAGCAGTTAGTTATTTGATATCATTATTATTCTAACAACTAATGAGAGAGAAAGTAGTTGTAAATGATACCACAGTCATGGCATAGCTGGCTCAAGTACACCTCCAATGGGATGACAAGGCCAGTTTACGTGGCACTGCTTTTGACGCTAGATGCTACCTTCTTTTGTTCCCAACTTGTCACTGTCCAAGAGGGAATTTGCAAGCGTTTTCAAGGAGTCCCAGGCATCATGACATCGCAGGAGGATGTGTAGCGAGCTGCTGTCGTCCTTTGTGCAAGGATGCTCCAAACTAGAATGAATGATTCTGTTATGAGAAAACAGCTTAGAAAAAGAAGTCATTTCAAACCAAATGAAATAAATTAAAATTTAATCTTAAATTAAACATTTAATTTTATTTCATTTTCCATACGATGGGGATAGTTTCAATAATCTCAAGGAGGGTAAATATTTTATTTTATTTTATTTGAGTTAGTTTTGGTGCTATCATTAAAAAAAAAAATAATAAAATGGACTATGCACCATTACACCCTGCCATCATCATCTGGACTAGTCATACTGAAACACTAGATGCAAGTGCGAAAGTTGAACATGTTTAACCACATGCTGCTGAGGAAAATGCTGTGCTCTTTTTTAATTCTTTAGTGAAATGCCTTTGCACATAGATGGCTCTGCTGGTGGTTAGCCACAAAGGAATCAATTAGTAGGCCTTGTGACCTTACCTAATTTCACCTTTCCTTGAATTGACAGGAAAACATATTTTTTACTAATGCTCTGAATATCGATGGTGTTATTTTTATTATAGACATTAGAATTACTATAATGTTATAAACATTAGTAACAGCAAAATAAGATGACTTAAAATGTTTTTGTAAATCAAGGAAAAAGGTAAATGGGCCAGACAGGCAGTACTCGTAATTGGCTCATTGGTGACTTAGTACAAGTGTAGCCATCTCTGTCTAAGTTAAGTTAACGTCGAAATTGAAGTTTAGTTTACGCCTGCTGAAATAATGTTGTCTCCAAAGTACCAAACACTGATTTCCATGCATTAAAGGTATTGAGGCCAGTGAAGGAGTTGAGTGCACTTCAGCTGTGGAGCTACTTGATAGGGGAAGAACTGCGCCATGGTCCTTCTTATGACCCTGAGGTACGCAGCCTAGACCGACAGCAAGAGGAGGAGGCAGAGGCCGCGGATGGCACAACTACCACTTCCCAGCGCAGGATTGTTATTAGTGGGTAAGTGATATATGTAGATATAGATATAGAAACATATTAATATATGCATATATTCATATATACATATATATATGGTATATATATATATATATATATATATATATATATATATATATATATATATATATATATATGCATACATACATATATATAATACATATACATTCATATGTTTGTGTGTGTTTATATATATATATATATATATATATATATATATATATATATATATATATATATATATATATATATATATATATATATATATATAAATAAATGTAAACACACACACACACACACACACACACACACACACACACACACACACACACACACACACACACACACACACACACACACACACACACATATACACATACACATACACATACACATACACATACACATACACATACACACACACACTGTATGTGTGTGTGTGTGTGTGTGTGTGTGTGTTTACATTTATTTCATTATATATATATATATATATATATATATATATATTATTCTCTCTCTTCCTCTCTCTCCCCAAGAAAAAAATATATAAAGTTATAGATTGGTTCTTAACCCAGTGCCGCCGGGGAAAATGCTGTGCCTATTTTCTATATTTTTTGTGAAATGTCTGCCCATAGATGGCTCTGCTAGTGCTTAGTCATAAAGGAGTCAATTAGTAGACCTTGTGACAGTACCTGATTTGAAATGGAGGGAAAAATGTATTTTTTACTAGTGCTATGACTATCGATGATGTTATTCTTATTATAAACATTATATTTATCATAATGTTTTTTAACATTAGTAACAGCAAAATAAGATAACGTAAAATATTTCATAAATCAAGGAAAAAGGTAAACGGGCGAGACAGGCGACGTCATACCCGTCGGCATTGGGTTAATAATAAATAATGTGTGTATTTTGGTAATCCACTATGAAGTCTGATGAGTGAATAATCCTCTTCTTATTTGCAGCAGTAAAGATAAATATTGCTATATTGTTTAAGTCAACATGATTTTGCTCACCTAAAACTGGCATAACAATATTTACGTCCGTTTGTAGAATAATCCGGTTTTAAACATCGACATTTGTTTCTTCAAAAAGATACGATTGTGTGTGGGGAGTCCAGGCAGATACCTTCACAGCACAGCTGGAGGAGTTGCGTCATTTGGAGCTGGAACTGGGACACCTCCCCCAGAAGTGGAATGTGCACTGGGATAAGCTGGAATTGCCTCCACCTGAACAGCTAACAGTAGGTGTCATTTTATATACCTGTGTGTGTGTGCATGTGTGCGTGTGTGCCCCTCTGCCTGTCTGCATCTGTGTTTGTATTTAGATAGAGATATGTATAGAGATGTGCATGTGTGTGTGTCTGTATCTGTGTCTGTCTGTCATGTCAGTGCAGTTCAAATGAGGGAGAAAGAAAAAACAAGGAATTCATTAAAGATAATTAAACTTTTACACTCATGGTATTTGTTGGCCTGCATTATTTGTCCAGGCTCTAAGACACAGAAACAGCTAGGTGTTCATAGTGAAAGGTGTGTGTTTCTTGCCAAAATTGTCAGTAGCTTCCTCCAGTTCCAAGATGGTAAAGATGTCTTCCTTTTGAAGTTATGCCTGCAAATCCCCCAAAGGTTTCCACTGGGGATGCTTCATTACCCTGGCCTGGCCAATCCTCTGTGGACTCCACCTGACTGTGAGGCAGGTGGACAGGAAAGGTGTGGCAAGGGTTATTGTCCTACTGAATGGTCTCAGCTCTAGTCTTAGCAAAGCACTCAATTAGATTCTTTTCCAGAAGGTTAATGTAGGGCTTGGCGTTCATTGTTTGAGAGAATAACTAAGTTACCTAAGCCCCCCAAATCCAAAAGGCACCCCATACTATAAACAGGCACTTCCTAAACATTTTACAAGAAACAATAAATGCTGGATAAGATTGTTATGCTCAAAATATGTCTGTCTTCTTTTATTATTATTATTTAAGGATGTTTAGTCTTCAATCTGGGAAGGAATGGAAGTCTAAACTGTAGGGCCAAAGTAAGCCACTGAATGACAGGACTGAGAAAGATCATGGGGAAGAGGACATAAAATGTTTGATGATGATTACAATAATTATGGGGAGGGAGATTTTGTGAATTATTCTTAGTCATGTCCATGAGTGTTGATATTGGAAATAGATGACAATGAAATATATCTTCTATCTTGTGTAAATTTAAGCTCTTGAAATGCAGTGAACCAAAACTTGCCATAGTGAAATTTGAAAATATCTGGCTGTTATTGTGTCAGGGGGTAAAGATATGCTGATAGATTTGTAGTTTGTAGGGATTAAGAGGGATTATTATTTTATTACATATCCTTCATAAAACTGGTGAAATGCTTATTTATACAAGTATGTGTGAAAAAAGTATGTGGCTATGATATTCTGAAAAAAAGAAAAAAGAAAAAAATAATGAATAGATAAATAATACTCAAGACCTAAATATATCACATTTCCATCAATATAAATTTTGAGATGCCATGAGAGAAGAAATCAACATTAATTGCAGGCAATAATCACTACACGAAAGAAAAAAAATATTTCATTTTGTCTTAAAATTATCCATATATTTTTATGGTACATGTATTAGAGATGAATGTTTTGTGTATGCTCAACTTTCATTGACAAATTCCTCTCCTGTTTCCTCAGCGTCAAGTGTCCATGACCACGCAGATGGTTCGGCACCACGGGCGAAGTGTGCACAAACGCAGCACCATTGAGATATTGATCAGAGGCAAGACCAGCAGCAGTGCAGGTGGAGGAGGCGACACACCGCAGGGCTGCTACTCCCATCCTCACCGCTTTGAGAAATACAACTACACCACGCCTTCGTATTGCGACCATTGTTCATCTCTCTTGTGGGGCCCCTTGAAGGTGAGGTGTTTTAGAAGGGTGGCAATATCTCTCTCTGCTTTCTCTCTCTGGCCATGCTGTGCTCTGCTGTGTGGTGCATTGTTGTCTAGAAATCTTGTTGTTGACCCTCTCTCTCTCTCTCTCTATCTCTCTCTCTCTCTCTCTCTCTCTCTCTCTCTCTCTCTCTCTCTCTCTCTCTCTCTCTCTCTCTCTCTCTCTCTTCTCTCTCTCTCTCTCTCTCTCTCTCTCTCTCTCTCTCTCTCTCTCTCTCTCTCTCTCTCTCTCTCTCTCTCTCTCTCTCTCTCTCTCTCTCTCTCTCTCTCTCTCTCTCTCTCTCTCTCTCTCTTTCTCTCTCTCTCTTTCTCTCTCTCTCTCTTTCTCTCTCTCTCTCTCTCTCTCTCTTTCTCTCTTTCTCTCTCTTTCTCTCTCTTTCTCTCTCTCTCTCTCTCTCTCTCTCTCTCTCTCTCTCTCTCTCTCTCTCTCTCTCTCTTTCTCTTCCTTTCTCTCTCTCTCTCTCTCTCTCTCTCTCTCTCTCTCTCTCTCTCTCTCTTTCTCTCTTTCTCTCTCTCTCTCTCTCTTTCTCTCTCTCTCTCTCTCTTTCTCTCTCTCTCTCTTTCTCTCTCTCTCTCTCTCTCTCTCTCTCTCTCTCTCTCTCTCTCTCTCTCTCTCTCTCTCTCTCTCTTCTCTCTCTCTCTCTCTCTCTCTCTCTCTCTCTCTCTCTCTCTCTCTCTCTCTCTCTCTCTCTCTCTCTCTCTCTCTCTCTCTCTCTCTCTCTCTCTCTCTCTCCCTCCCTCCCTCCCTCTCTCTCTCTCTCTCTCCCTCCCTCCCTCTCTCCCTCTCTGCCTCTCTGTCTCCCCCCACCCCCTTCCCCCCTCCACACATTGTAACATAATATGTAGTGTAATTTGTTCTCAGTAATGATAAAAAAAATTCTAAATCCTCAACAGACTGGCATGCGATGTATGGACTGTGGTTATAACTGCCATGAGAAGTGTATAGAGTCTGTACCAAAGAACTGCACCAGGTTTAAGAGTGTGAGGGAATCAGGAGTGAGTATCCAAACAAGCACAAAACCGACCAGCTTAGACAACACTTCAGTTGGATCAGGTATGGAATATCTTTCAGAACTAGGGCAGCTATATTACTCCTTGTGTGTGTTGAAAACATGTATAGATAATATGTATTTATTTTACATGTTTGAAGGAACAGGACATTTTCTAAACTGAAAATGTCCTTTCCAATATTAGATCATGCAACCATCTGAGTAATTTAGTCAAACATCTAGTATCAACTGTTACAGTACCAAAGCTATTCCTCTGGACACACTGTATATTTCAGGAAGAAGTGATTTACTGAGATATATTACATAAACAAGTGTTTTCTACATGAATATTTAATTTCAGGGGTTACTTCATTGCAAACTACATCTCACCAGTACTACGAACAGTTTTCTTCTAATGTTGCTGAAAACCGCACACACGAGGGTTACTTATGGAAACGTGGTTCACTTCTCAAAAACTGGAAACAGCGTTGGTTTGTACTTGATAGTATGAAGCATCAACTGAGATACTATGACAGCATGGAAGACTCTCACTTTAAGGGCATTATTGGTAGGTTGCAGAACTGTTGCTTCTTGTCCATCATTCTCTTTGAATTATGACTACATCAATGTTTTAGATACAAAAGGGATTTTTGTTATTATTATTATCACCTGATTCTTTTTCTTTTCCTTTAGAATTATCTGATGTTGTTGCTGTGGTTCCATCTGGCCCGACCCAAGGAGCACCAAAAAAGGTTGATGAGAGAGCCTTCTTTGATGTAAGTGTACCATTTAAAGATTTTTGTCTATATATATATGTGTGGGTGCTTGCGTGCGTGCGTGCCTACATACATACATACATACATACGTACATACATACATACATACATACATATATGTGTATATATATGTGTGTGTAATATTTATATGTATTTATGTATGTATGTATATAGAGTAATGCCCTAAACTTAATTTATAATTGGTTTATATGATAGTTTCATTTTCAACTTTCATTTCCCTGTGACATTCTTGCTACTCTGAAAAAGTCTAAGGTTCCAAATGTTATTACAGCTGCAGACAAAGCGCCGCCTGTATAACTTCTGTGCATCAGATGGTGCGGCTGCTCAGGAGTGGATTGAAAAGATCCAGTCATGTCTGCAGTAGATGGAGGAAGAAAAGAAGCAATGCTGTTTTTCTTGCAACCGTGTCCGATGTGCTTTGCTGAAATCTTCCAAACAATTGGCTGTCAATTTTTGTTCAGTATTATTATGGTGTTTCTGAGGCAATTACATGATTTCTCTTTCCTTGTTCATATTTTTTTATTTTTCTTCTTCTTCTCCTTCTTCCTTTCACTTCCTTTCTCCCAATCTAAATTTCTATGTAAATACAAATTTTTGATTAGAAGAAATTTTGCATAGGATATTTTTCTTTTCCTTTTGTGGTATCATCATCATTAATATTCTTTATTTAAAAAAACAAAATAGAATTGAGTAGCTACATATATGAGTGATACATATTATGAAGATTGATATTACTATATATTGTCTTAAGAAGAGACCCACTTTAGATGTAGGCCTAGTGGGGTCATGAGGGGTGCATATTATGGAGAAGAATGCTTTAATTATTTATGGAACCTGAATGCGTGCCTCTATATAAATTGATATATATCATATTGAAATTGGTATTAGAAACCTGCAACTTTCTTAACAATGGAAAAATACACACATTTAAAGACGGCAATAAATGCTAAAAGGTTTTGGTATTTCTGCCAGGATATCATCTAACTTTGTATATCTAGGGGACCAAAACTTTCCATAGAGTATCATTTGAAGTGAGATCTCCATTCTTGGGTTAGTTGTCTCACACGCAAACCTTGATGGAAAGGAGACAAGGTGTTGTTATCCACATAGCATTAGAAGAATTAGCCTTTATAGTATCCTGTTCCTCTGGGTTGCATGTAGGATGTTTTTATGTTTTGGGCCTTTTGCACTTTTCCTCAGGAAATTTGTAATAAAGGTTCAAAAGATAGTGAGAATCCCCTTTCTTTTTTTTTTCTTTTTTTCTTTTTTTTTTCTTTTTTTTTATTCTCCCCCCCCCCAATTTTGAGGAAAATACATTTTCAAAGTGTTCACTTTTTATTTTCACAATCACCTTTGTTATATAGTTTATATTGCTGCTATGATAAACGTCTCATGCCATAAATTACACAGAGTTGGTTGAAAATAAGATAAAGTTATTTTGTGGATAGTTAAGTCATATATCATACACACAGGCACTCACACATATGTGCATAGATCACACACACACACACACACACACACACACACACACACACACACACACACACACACACACACACACACACACACACACACACACACACACACACACACACACACACATATACACACACACACACACATATACACACACACACATATACACACACACACATATACACACACACACACACACACACACACACACACACACACACACACACACACACACACACACACACACACACACACACACAGTATGAAGCTATACTATGATTCAGATTTCTTATATGCATATATATATATTATATAGGCTTTTAGCTAAAGCCATATATTTGTAGCTGCAGATAATGGTCATTTTATGATCATCATGAATAGCAAAAGAAGTGCATACATCTGGTAAGAACTAAAAATTGCTGAAGATGAATAATGTAGATTTATTAATTCCTAGCAAAGATGATGAGAGATATGCTACAAAAATTGTGCATAACTTATTTCTATTTCCCTTGCAGTATCAAATTGCCCTTAAATACCCTTGCTTTGTATGACGAAAATGCAGTATATGTTTTATATATAAAAGTATCACCTTCGAATGTGTCCAATTTTCTATCCATTTCAACAAAAAAATTTACTTTTATTCTTCAGAAAGTTTTAGGTGTGAAGAATCATCTCTCTCCCTCTCTCTCTCCCTCTCCCTCTCCCTCTCCCTCTCCCTCTCCCTCTCCCTCTCCCTCTCTCTCTCTCTCTCCCTCTCCCTCTCCCTCTCCCTCTCCCTCTCCCTCTCTCTCTCTCTCTCTCTCTCTCTCTCTCTCTCTCTCTCTCTCTCTCTCTCTCTCTCTCTCTCTCTCTCTCTCTCTCCCTCTCTCTCCCTCTCCCTCTCCCCCTCCCTCTCCCTCTCTCTCTCTCTCCCTCCCTCCCTCCCTCCCTCCCTCTCTCTTTCTCTCCCTCCCACCCTCCCCCCTCCCTCCCTCCCTCCCTCCCTCCCTCTCTCTCTCCCACCTCCCTCCCTCTCTCCCACCTCCCTCCCTCTCTCCCACCTCCCTCCCTCCCTCCCTCCCTCCCTCCCTCCCTCCCTCCCCCCCCCCTCCCTCCCTCCCTCCCTCCCTCCCTCCCTCCCTCCCTCCCTCCCTCCCTCCCTCCCTCTCTCTCTCTCTCTCTCTCTCTCTCTCTCTCTCTCTCTCTCTCTCTCTCTCTCTCTCTCTCTCGCTCTCTCTCTCTCGTCCTCTTTCCCTCCCTTTCCCTTTCCCTCTCCCTTCCTCCCTCCCTCTTCCTCTCCCTTCTTCCCTTGTTTGTATATTGCATCAGGTACTTGGATGATAGTGACTATTAAATAGGGCAGCAATGATTTTTGCATATCACCCATTTTATATGAGCTTTTTTCTGTATGTGGGACATAAAAATGTACAAATAGGATGACTGTAAATCCCTTTTGGGAAAGTTGAGTACCATCCTGAGATTTACAATATATGCCTCACATGTTTTATTTTGTCATGATGTACA
The DNA here is from genome assembly GCF_019202785.1 of Penaeus chinensis. Taxonomy (NCBI): domain Eukaryota; kingdom Metazoa; phylum Arthropoda; class Malacostraca; order Decapoda; family Penaeidae; genus Penaeus; species Penaeus chinensis. The sequence continues at coordinate 27,581,933 of NC_061854.1, forward strand.
TATATGGATGTTTTGAGTATCAAACATTATATATGCTAATACACACTCATAGCAATATTGATGAAAAATTGTCCTTTTTTTTCCATGTTCTCACTTTTTGATCAGTCCCCCATGCAGGATCTCCATGTTTAAACACTTCATGGGTCACTTGCAGTGTAAATCTGTTGTCTGCAAATATTGATGAAGAAAATAACATATATATTATGAAACTTTCATGGCAAAGAAAGATTCAGTAGATGGATATAGGCCTATAGAGTTGTTAATTTATGCTTCTTGTAGCTAGCTGTGGCACATTTTTTGTGAAAAATCATTGGCCTGTTATACATTACTGTTAATGTCCATGTTGTTGTTTCCTTGACTGTCATGTACAAACTTGATATCAGAAGTGAAGGGATCAGCCATGTCAGCCTAAAGGTAAAGTACCAGGAAATCCTTTGTCTTTTCTGTCATATAGGAAACTATAGATATTACCTTAGACTGATCAAGGCTGGGCTCATCACTGATGTGGTTTAGAGAAAACAAAAGAGTTGACCCAGGGTGACCTGAGATCCTCCTGTCTTCAGAAATGGTAAAAAGTAGAAGAGATTAGTTTGTTATGACTTGAAGTTTCAGTAGTCTTATGGTAAGAGTGACCTTTACCAACTTTCAAGGATTTTCTAACTGTTTCCTCCATTCTCTCTTTATTGCCTTGGGTCAACTTTTCCTCTTTGTATATGAATCTTACACAGAAAAGAATCTTGCTGATGATACTAGTTATTTTGAATACTCGTAAGATCTAGTAATGTGAAAGACACTGCTTTGTATAAGAAAAATGTATGGAGGACTCTTAAGAGTTTCCCGTTGCTAGTCATGATATGTTAGAATTGCTCTTTTATTTCAGTGTTTTAAAAACTCAAGATAGAATAAATTAAGAAATTATTATGATGTTCTTTTAAGAACAGTAGTATCTTTGTGTTGAAGTGGGCCAAAGTCAAGGTTAGGCATGTGGTGTTTTTGCTTTTTCACATTGGAGTTCCCTCTATTTAAGTTGTAGAATATGCAAAAGAATTTTCAAAATTCATTGCATATTATGTCTTTGAGCATCAAATTGCACTTATTGAACAAATAGAAAGATTATCAAACTCATCTGCGAACAAAGACAGCAGTTTGCCTGTTTTATTGGTAATATTCATAATTCAGATTTCCAGATCAATATACCTTTTCCATTTCTCTCTCTGCAAGGAAGAATTTAAATTTACTAAGAGTTTCATATTTGGTTTTCACATTATAGCTTGTGTTTTCTATAGAAGATAAAGGGAAGAGGCTCATGGTGTTTTAATCATGTCATTGTGCTGAAATGGATTTAACAAGTTGTCTGTCTTCTCCATTTGATTATTGGTTAATGTGTCTTACATTCTGCAATGTGTGTTAACATTTTGGAGAAAACTGATCAGTGACATTTTGCATAATTTCCTTTTGAGGCCTAATTTGAAAGGTCATTGTCTTTTCCTTGCATTTATCTGATTTTGTATTTGCATGTAATGCCAGGCCTCCTCATTTTCCAAGTTGGTTTTCTTTGCATCAAATGGCATTGTTTGTGAATCCAAGTAATACTCAATAATGCTCTCTTGGTATAATAAGTTGGATAGTGATCTGCATCAGATGTTTTTCTCCTGTCTTTTTTCTCTTTATGTGTAAGTTTCTAAAGAAATTGAATATGGTTATTGAGGGTTTTTTCTCTTCAAGATTTAGTATCCCTTTGTAAAGGATTCAGAGCACTGGAGTTCTTAAAAGTTATTTTTCTCTCTATATTTTATATGTTTTAAATTTTTACCCCATAGGTTTTTTATGAGACTGTGTAATTTGATCCATTCTTTCTTCCTTTATTTCTCCTGTAACAGTAGTGTGGAAACCCTTATGAGCCTTAGTACAGTTTTTTTTTTTTTTTTTTCGTTTTTTTTTTCTTTTCTTTTTTTTGTGTGTGTGTGTGCCTGTGCATGCGTGCGCGTGTGCGTGAGCGTGGGCATGTATGCGTGCTTGGGTGCGTGTGTGCGTGCGTACGTGCGTGTGTGTGTGTGTGTGTGTGTGTGTGTCTGTGTGTCTGTGTGTGTGCGTGTGCGTGTGCGTGTGCGTGCGCGTGCGTGCGCGCGCACATGTGTGGTTGCATGCATGTGCGCACATTCGTTTGCATGTATGGGAGCATGCATGTATAATGATGTGTTTTTGTACACATGGGTATCTATGGTTCTACTTGTAAGTGTGTGTGAGTTACAAGTTAGCATATGTGTGTTTGCTCACTGGTGTACATACAATGTTGATGTATATGCATTTATATTGTTACAAATAAAGTGATGATAGGAAATTGTCTGTTCTTTCCTTTAGGTTGCCACAAAGATACTGTCAAAAACAAGTTACGGAGTAAACCCCATATACTCTTAAGGTGTTTATTGATTTTTTTTTATTATTATTATTACTGATAGGGATGATGAAAAATAATCAACGTTGTGTGTTTCGTCCAGCAATAATGAACTCGGGGAGAAAAAAAAATGTTCATATAGCAAAAACAAATTTTAATAGGCATTTGCGCCGAATTGCTGCTGTACAATACCATTATCATATTAAAAGTAGTAGTCACCAGGAAAACAAAAGTGAAACAAAAGAAAACATGCTCATTTGAAGCACAGAACATGAAAATACATTGATCCGACCCAGGAAGCTGCGAATTGCATGTATTCGAAAGGTCCGATTGGGGGATATTTATTAGTTTTGGTCAAGTGTCACATTACTTAATCTAGTGAATATGGTGGAGGAGGATTCACTGATAATGTTGGCATATTTTGATTTTTTACAAGTATATTTCGGTTATATCAGATACCTCTGAAGTAAACTTAAACTCTTCGCTGCTATTTTCTCTCAACAAGAGTTCCGTGTAATTAGCAACCTACATAAATACTTTTTCATAACAGAAGCTAATGAAAGTTTTGCCTTCTTTTTTATATTTTCGTTGTTATTGCTGTGTTGGTCACAATCCAAAGGAATTTTATGTACATACATGTGATGTATTATAGTCAAAATTTGATATATCTGTATATGATATCGTATAGGCAAGTATTCCGTCGTTTCATATCTATCATCTACCGACTCGGACGTCATACCCAACCGACTGCGTCATTTCTATTTCATCGCAACTTCATGGGGTACTGGAAAAGCAAAAGGTATTACTGGCTTAACAGCCATGTTCCCATGTAGGCGTGTGAGGATCTATAACAACATCAGCTTCTGTGTCCATGTCTTTTTCGGTCCTCCAGTCAGCACATGCCATACCAGCTACAAAACCTGCAATTAACGATGGCATATGCAATGCTAGGCTTGTTCCTATAGATACCGTGTTGTCGCCGACTTACTTCCTAGTTATCAAAAGCAGTAAACCCTGAGGAAAAATCGAGAAGTGGAGTCCCTAAGACAGTTCGATGTTGACTTCAACTTCGTTCTGGCAACTCCTGTGCCAGCACTGATGGCCAGCTGCATGTTCTTTTGCTCTTAGATTGCATCAACGGGGGAACCTGCTACATGGGCACATCTTGCCTTCCATATCCTGAGCCCTGGAGAGGAAACCTCGTCAATACCCTAAAGCAACGACACAACACAAGAAAAGATAATTACTGGCTCGGTACTAATCGGTATAAAGAGACCCTCTTAAATCATGACTTTCAAAGTACGAATGTTTGGGCATTCAGAACCAGCAGATGATACGAATAGTAATTATAATTATAAATCTATATAGATAAGGCAGATACAAATAGAGGTGGGTAGTATCACAGTACATGTTTTGCCGATACATTACGATTCATACTTTTGTAATGGTATTAGTATCGCCTTAGCTGCTAACAATAGTATCGTTTTATTGATATCGCTAATATTCTTTTCTCAAAATGTATAGAAAAAAAAAGATAGTTCATAATTTTAATGGCTGATATTAGTTTTCAATAAAAAAATATTTGCAAAATAACACGAGCCAATCACAGAAAAAGAACATTTCATCCACTGAATACATATATTGCCAGAAAAAAAAAAAAAAAAAAAAACATGCAGTCCACGCACCATAGAGGTGTTATAGTTAGAATTGTGGGAAACAACATTTCCCCCAAAAAAAAATATTTGCAATAAATTAAACGAGAAGCATAAGTCCGATATGCGAAGCTGAGCTTCGCCCGGGCTATGCCAATGAGGGGAGCCCAGCCTGTGTCGACTAATGCCGACTCGCTAACGTGTGTCAGCTGGTGCTGACTCGTCTTAGTCCTTACCCGCCGTGGTGCCCAGTCACAGCAGTAACCTCCAGGCGACAATTGCAACTTTAAACGAGAACATGAATGAACTGGTACTTCTCTCAAAATCATTCGGGTTGAGTTGCAAAATGTGTATTTCATTATTGTTATTTATAATTTATAAACTTGTTTCTCCATTTGAGTAACAATGATTGAGACTAAACAATTAAATGAGTTAAACGTATATATGTATACATACAACTAAAAACGCCCTGACCAGGTATACCAAGGTGCTAACGCGAACCCCTAAAATTGAAACGCAAGACCTAAACGTTTCAAGTTTTGACGCCTGAAAATCAAATGCTTCGGCTAGTCTCTCGCCAGGGAGCCATGGAAACGGCATTTCCCGGTTTAGTTAATTACCTCATACTCCAGGCTTACCAGGGCCAGTAACGATTAGAGGCCGCCGTAAGTCCTTCGCCAAGATTACTGTCCGTAGGGGCTGCCCTGCCTACTCCAGTGCTATCCTTCGGTCTGCTCCTCCCCCTTCTCCTTAAGATGTTTCTGCATATAACGCAATGTATCTTCCTCCTTCTCCCATTTCTGCCCCCTCTCTCTTCCAGTCAATTTATTTTGCCATTCTAAATCCAGACACGTCAATCTCTATCACATCCCCGGTGCCTACCCTTCCTCCTTCTCACTCAACCCATCGCATCAGATAATTAATACGTTCCACCCCATCTACCGCACCCTCTCCTACAACCTCTTCCTCTGCTCCTCGATCTCCTCTACTCCCCTCATAAAGTCTCATTTGACTTTAACCTCCTTTCGTCTTTAAACTAAATCCTGCTTTGCCCATTTCCTTACCCTGTTTATCCTTTTCAGTACCATACTATCCTACAGTGCTGTTTGACTTTTGACGTGTAGCACATCTAATCATTAACTACCCTCTTTACTTTTTTTTTATAAAGTGCTCTATGACCTTTGATGTCTAGAACATTCATCTGTATTTAACCACTAAGAATTAACCATTAGCATATTTGTACGAATGTTCTGTGACTATATTCTGCATTCTGTTTGTATTTTCTTATGTGGAGTTAATTGAAAGATTATTTTGTATAGTATTTTTTATTCAAATATACAAGAAATTATTGACTTATGTAGGCCTACAAATCTAAAACCTCCCCACACACTGCCTGAAGACTGAATTTGAATTGTGTGTCTGTTAGCAAAAATATGTAAAGTAATTGTTTTCAAAGTGTTATTGTTATTATTGTTGACTTCCTTATTGTTATCACACACACACACACACACACACACACACACACACACACACACACACACACACACACACACACACACACACACACACACACACACACACACACACACATACATACACACACACAGATATATACATAAATATTTGTGTGTGTATGTGTGGGTGTGTATTATTGTTGTCATTATTGTCTTATTATAGTCATTTTCGTTAAAATCGCCACAATGACACTTATTTGAAACATAATGATAATTAGTGATAATATCAGGATAATTACTACTTTTAGCTTCGTTAATACGTCAGTGTTGTATAATCATCATCTTTATCTTCATTGCCATTATAATAAATCTTCATTATCATTGACATTGTCCTATTTATTCATTATTGTCAACCGGTTCACGCAACACCGTGCGAACCTCTTGCGGCCGTGCAAACAATATTGTCTTTGTTTTTGTCTGTTCTGTCCCCGAGTATGGTAAACGTTTCAAGTTCTGTATACACGGTTATGACGCCCTGATATTGATATCCCGACTTTCATGCAAACGAAAACCAAATAAAGAGAGGTCAGTCAATCGCTTTCATCAGTTTCCAAACAGCTAATAACTTCAGTTTAAGTATAGCACTAGTAATGAAGACACAGAGAAACAAATTTAATCAAGCTGGTAAAACTGATTTATAGGACAATCTTTCTCGGTGACAATACAACCACAACAGACAAAAGGCATTATCTACAATTTCTTGTGACTACTTTTTTTTATCTCTAAAAAAATGTACATTTATAACAATGGTATAACAATAAACGAAAAAGAAACCAAGAAAAAAATAAGACTATTTGCCTTAGTTCGGAAGTTGCCAACAAGGATTTTCATTAAGACACAGTGGAGCTACCTGTGTTGTACTACCTTGCTTTCTCTTTAAACAAAGCTCCACAATGACAAAAATTTCCATTTCTTATTTTTTTCATACACGTGATAGTTTTAATATATGATAAGGATGATGAAAATAATCATTATTATCACTGTTGTTCGTATTATCATTATATATAACTAGTAATAGAAATAATAAGTATAAAGAGGATTACTTTTATTTCTAGAACTAATCTGCATCTCCAAACCCAACACATCGATGTCTACTAACAAAATATAGCTGGAATTGTAGGCGTAATTTATGAACATATACAATATAGAAATACCATTATCATCATCATTACTGTAATTGTCAATGTTATTGTCATTGTCATTGTTATTGTTATTGTCATTGCAATTATAATTTGTTTTATAATTATCAATATTATTATCATAATAGTCATCACTATCACCATTATATGAATAGTGATTTAAACATACGATGTACCATAGTAATAATGTAGGAATTAAGTGAGTAAATTGATTGTTTTAGGACAATTAAGGATGTGTTGCTGCATCGGATGTAAACCATTCAGAACTCATATACCATTATATTCATATTATTCATCGCACATGTAATATGTGAGACGACAGGTTTGTTCGAGTGGTACAACATTTTGACTCGATGGGTTTTCGTACGCCCGGCAACGCTGACGAACCGCCCATGAAACTTTGTGGCACTGCAAATAAAGTCTATGGATGGGTTTCGTGGCAAGGCTGTCAGATTTCAGTAGCCTTAATTGCCGCCATTTTCACTACAATAGATTTAGAAAAGAAACTGTTTCTATCTAGAGTAGTGGTTCTTAACAGTCTCAGAGTCACGGACCCCCTTCGCCAGAAATATTCACATAAAACTTTGTATGCAATGTGTATAAATGTACTTTATTTATTGAGATTTCATTGTCTCATAAATATATGAGATACACAAAGTATTATTAAACTTTATGATATAAACAGTCTAAAAAGCACACTCCTTTGTATGCAAAAAGTATAGTGTGAATGTAAATACTATTATTCGATCCTCTTAATAGACCCCCTGAAACCCATACATGGACCCCAGGTTAAGAACGCATGGCTTAGAGGATGTTTCTCCGGGCTAGTGAATCTTTTGCCTTTTTTGTAAGAAAAAGGGAGAGTTAACTTCTGAATCTCGAAATGTAACGAAATTAGAAATCTAATAAAACATACAGCAACGTTTGCTTTAAATGGCCAAGCTTTTGTCACTAACAATTCAAATTAGTCTTGTGAAGAGATTGGAAACAGCCTATTTGCTTGTAGACATTATGTGCCGTTCACGTAAATTCCCTCCAACTGTTGTTCTTTTACACCCCGAAGTCCAAAATACATATTTCCATAAGTTACCACATATATCGAAACGATGTTCTAGATATCAAGGCTTATTTAGCACTGTAGGAAGGTATAGTTGCGACAAAAGTAAAGAGGGCAGGTGCTAAGTTAATCAGTTAAGGATTAAATGTGCTGTAGTCTAAAGTCGTACAGCACTTTAGATAGTATATACCGAAAAAAAGTAGAGGGTGAGTAAATGGGGTTAGGTAGGGTTCAAGGAAACAGAGGAGCAATAAAAAGAGGAAGGAATGAGCCAAGGAAGGAAGGAATGGGCAAAACTGGAAGGGATCGGAGATGAGGAAAGGGTAAATGGGTGACAAGAGAATCCACGCGTACAAAAACGGAGATAAGGTAAAGGTAGGAAGAAGGGATTGCGGGACAATTTATTTTGAGAGAGAAAATAGGTGGAAACGTACATAGCTCCGCAGATAGAGAAGGGCACGGCGTCGAGAGAGGAGCGAAAGGCACCAAGAGCTAACTGAGAATGTACTGATGAAATGCATCAAGGTGTCCATGAAGGGAGGCTGAGGCAGAAGAGTAGATATGGCAACCACAGTCAAGAGTGGAGAGGATAGGGTAAAATGAGGATGGAGGAGAGTTTTGCAACCTGAATCCCAGGATATATGGGAGAGAGCTTGCAAGTCAAGGGCAACGTCAAGGTAATGATCTCGCCACGAAGGTTTAGCGCAAAAAAAATGACAACAAGGGATTTGCCTGAGGTGAGGAATTGGAGTGGAGCATCGTTTATAGAGTGGAATTTGAGGACCTATACATGATCGAGAGAAAAAATGGAGAAGGATTTGGAGGTAGAAAAACGAAAATCATGGTCAGTGACTCATGAAGAGATTGATGATAGTGCTGACTGAACAAGTTGATCTAGAGCAGGTATGGAAAGGACAGAGGGAAAGATAGCCAAGTCATCCACATACAAGGAGGATCATCTACCTGTTGGTTTACTGGAAGAAGGAATAATGTGACGCTGCCTTGTGTGACGCCTTCGAATTGAGGAAAAGAGAATGAAGTTTTGAAAGAAAATTTGACACGGAAAGTACGATTGTAAAGGAAAGACAGGGAAAGAGGGCAAAACAAAAACTGGTATAATTACTATGTAGCTTATTACTTGGTCATCTAAACGGTGATCATTATATCATATTAGGTAAATGGGTAATGTATATTACAACTAGCAATGGTGGCTCACTAAAACTGTAGATTATTCAGACAAACGTTCATTCGATCAATTAAATAAACAGCCATTCCAACACACTGAAGACACCAAGCTCACTTCAGAAATTACTGACGCCCTGATGGACAAACTGAGATCCAGAGAGCAATTGTAAGCGTAAGGGAGATGATCTTGGGCGGCCAATGAAAGGGGTCTTAGCTTGATGGTTTATTTCTGAAGATAGATATGAGACTCCCCAAGAGACCCTCGTGTCCCCGGGTGGATGACGAGGTGGTGGAGCTGGACCCTGTGTGGCTTGGCCTGTCTGTCGTGTCTCTCCCTTCGTCTTACGCACGTGCCCTTTTATGCGGCGGTTCTCTTCGAGGGCGGATGTTTATTCCTGTGCGAAAAGAGAAAGCCAAGCAACACCTGCGTCCTGCACAAGGAGAAGGGCAGCAGCTTGGACGGAAATGTGAAGTCTTCCATCCGGTCATGCTACGTATTATTGACATCGCTCGGCCACGCGCAAGGCCCGTCCTCGAGCCGTCTGCAACGCTTTAAACACTGTAGTAGCGCATAGGGATATAGGTTCTGTTCGGCATCTGCAGATGGTTGATGATGATCCGATGGTCGCTAGGGTCGTCGCGTGCCAGGGTAGCGAGCGTGGCGGAGGTTCGCACTGTGATGCAACATTCAGTAGCGAAGAGGGTCAATCATCTTCAGAGGCTGAAATATAAGTGTACCAGGCCAGTAAAAGGGCTAAGGGGGAGGATGATACTACGTTTGTCAATCACCTTACTAAGTTGCAAGATGATATGAGAGCATAATAAGAACAATTTGTCACAAGAAGGGTAACGTGTCAAGTGGTTGTGAACTACTTGGAATTGTCAGGATTAGCGATGAAGTACCATCATACTAAGAGAGAAAAAAGTAATTGGACAAGAATTCCATATCTTTGGGCTAAATAGGCAAGTATATATGCTTTGAATACATAGGCAGCTGGGCCTGAACTTAATTATAAAAGTGCGCGTCTCGGGCGCTTCAGTCGTATGAGCGTTAGTAATTTCTCGGTGCGGCGGGCGCAGGATTTCATCGTTTACGGCCATGAGCCGGGCTTAAAGTTAACTTGCGGTGATAATAACTATGTAAGCCTATATGAAGTATGGTGTCTGTAGTGCATTACCAGCGATATGATTATTTGCAACAGAAGACACTACCATCAGTCAGATACAGGTTACATATTCACCAATTCCTTAAACTAAAGAAGCATAAATTCTAGCATAGATGAAGATAAGATATCGGACTTCGGGAGGACGTCATGAAAGCGATTTCATGTTCTTGTTCTTGTGACAAATTGTTCTTATTATGCTCTCATTGTTCTTATTATGCTCTCACGTTCTTGTGACAAATTGTTCTTATTATGCTCTCATTTTTTTCTTGCAACTTAGTAAGGTGATTGACAATCGTATTATTATCCTCCTCCTTAGCCCTTTTACTGGCCTGGTAGACTTATATTTCAGCCTCTGAAGATGACTGACCCTCTTCGCTACTGAATGTTGCATCACAGTGCGGTGCAAACCTCCGCCACGCTCGCTACCCTGGCACGCGACAACCCTAGCGACCATCGGATCACCATCAACCATCTGCAGATGCCGAACAGAACCTATATCCCTATGCACTACTACAGTGTTTCAAGCGTTGCAGACGGCTCGAGGACGAGCCTTGCGCGTGGCCAACAATACGTAGCAATACCGGATGGCGCACTTCACACTTCCGTCCAAGCTGCTGCCCTTCTCCTTGGGCAGGACGCAGGTGTTGCTTGGCTTTCTCTTTTCGCACAGGAATAAACATCCGCCCTCGAAGAGAACCGCCGCATAAAAGGGCACGTGCGTAAGACGAAGGGAGAGACACGGCAGACAGGCCAAGCCACACAGGGTCCAGCTCCACCACCACGTCCTCCAACCGGGGACACGGGGGTCTCATATCTATCTCCAGAAATAAACCATCAAGCTAAGACTCCTTTCATCGACCGCCCAAGACCATCTCTCTTACACTTACATCTGGTGGCTTGCGGTGGTCTCTTACGCTTACAGTATCCCTGGACCTGGAGAAGGCTTTTGAATTAGCAAGTCCACTTGCCATTCAGGAGACCCTGATCCGGAAGGATCTTGGTTTGGATAGGTGACTATTTCAGGAAAAGAACAGCCAGAGTCAGATTCCAAGGTCACCTATCACAGCACATGCAACTATAAAATGTAACGCCACAGGGTAGGGTTGTCAGTCCAGCCCTATTCAACACCTTAATGTCCTGTATCCTCAACATACACCTCCCAGTGGGGTGCACGATCATCTCCTATGCAGACGATCTTGCAATCACCTCCAAGCGTTATCTGGACTTTGTATCTGAGGAGTGTTGTAGGACAGGACTAAAGATCTCTGCAGCCAAATCAAAAGTCATTGCTCTGAGACACAAGTCTGAAAATCCAGGGAATGGACTTAGAATGGGTCCAGAACTTCCAATACCTTGGGGTAAGGATTAACCGGACCCTCTCCTTCCAAAAGCTAGGTCCAGAACCTGGTTGACCGAACCAAAACAAGACTGTCTGTCATGACAGCAATGACTGGGAGACACATAGGAGCCAGACACAACGTACTAAGAGCATTCTATGTACATGCCGTCCGGCTCATAGTGGACTATGCCTCTGTCGCTCTGGTTGCCACAAAAATAAAATAAATAAAGACAAATTGGGACCCTTCTGGGTGCCCCAAGGTGGACGAAGGTCCTCAACCTCCTCATGGAGGCAAACCTTCTCTTCTTGGCCTCACGAATTGATCTACTGGTAGCACAGTTCCTTTTAAAGGTCATCCAGGCTCCCAGGAACACAAGCCTAAGACAAAAAAAAAAATACTCAGACCCCTAGAACAAGACTACGAGCTCTTTGCAAACAACTCCTGGCTGTCTCACACAACCAGGGGGTTGATACGCTATCAGCTCAAAGAACAGCTTGGCAAGTAGGACTCCCTCCACCCTGACTTTATCGAAGCCCCGCCATGGGCACAAACCTTGATAAACTTCTGTCATGAGCCTGTCAATGAGAAAGAATCAATACCCCATGTTTAGTCTAAAGGCAGAAGCCGAAAGGGTCATTGCAGTCATCATTCCTCCGGGTAGTAGAACATACTTCACGGATGGATCAGTCGATCCCTGGAGTTACATTGCAGGCGCCGGCTTTGCAGCAAGGGATGCCACAAAATTAATGAGGGTAACAGACAACGTCTCCTCGCTACAGGCAGAGGCAGTTGCAATTATGGGAGCCCTAGCCCACGCGTCATACATACAGACTCCAGGGCAGCCACTGACTGTCTTCAACACAGCTCACCCAGAGACAACAACTACTTCCTGACCACTGTGCTTACCATAGCGCAGAGAATTCTTGCTCAGATAAAAATAATGATTAATTGGGTCCCCAGCCACATTGGCATCAGAGGGAACGAGCTTGCTGACAGACTAGCCGACATTGGCAGGGGTATGCCCCCAAATCCCATGATCATACAACTAAGCCGAAAAATCTTAAAGGAGAAGTGTACTGCGGCCGCTCGTACCTACCTCCTGTAGCTTCACAGAGAGAAAACGAGATCCTGGTACTGGTACTCAGACGCCACAGGCTATGAGCCAATGACACTCTCTGAAGTAATCAACAGAGGTATCGAAGTTGTTTTTCACAGAATCAGACTAGGTTACCACTGTGCATGGCAGATCATAGAGACAATAGTAGCGAGCCGAACGCCACCCTGGTACACTACTTACAGAATTGTGACCACACACAATTTCTGAGACAGGGACCGCCCACAACAGCCGCAGTGCTGTAAAGAGCTTATGCGGTATGCTTACATCATGGCGACAGGAGCGCCTGCTAGCAATCCCGCCACCACGGTAAGCACCGTGTGTCCTAGAACAAAATGAGACAGCCATAAAAAGCTGACACAGGCTGGGCCATATATGGAAGGCCTGGGCGAAGGTAAGTCTTCGCAAGTCTCTATTTTATTGCATGCTTGCCGAAAAATAGACTACTCTGCACCTCTGAGTTTGATTCTCCTACCCACTCAAGGCCTAGGCTCTTCATTACTCCTCCTCTCCAACAGCAGTAGAAAGACAAGAGCGGGAGGAAGATAGGGGGGTATGGCGAGTGATAGTACTGTTGGGAAGATAGGGATGAAGAGTAGCAATGAGGGGGGTGGGGCAAACAGTGAAGAAGACTGTGCAGTAGAGGATGGAGTGGAAGTTGTTGGGAGAGAGTAATGGCTTGGTGGATGGTTCGGAAGGGATAGAGTTGAAGGCAAACATCGAGGAGGGGGTATTAGTGTCAGTAGCAGCCGTGGTCAAAAGAGAGGCAGGGGTCGGGAAACCAATGAAATCAAATTTAGATAGGCTAGTTGATAAAGGGACAAGCCTTAATGCCCTTAGTATGGGTAAAACATCATTCTTGGCCATGGCGAGCCTGAAATCAAATGGGAGAGGAAACGGTCTACCACTCATGGTCCCTTGAGGGGTAAGAGCTAGACAATTAACCAAGGAAATACCGTACCCATGGCTTCCGTTCATGACTGAGACAAAGCCAGTATTTCATTCTTTCAGCACGGCTCTCACACCTTAGGAAATGGACAGACGGGGATGATGAAGGAAAGGAAATGGCTAATGGTTAATGGTTAAAAGCAAAATAAATGTGCTAGACATCTAAGGTCATGTAGCACTATAGTTGATGTTAGTGAAGGGTGGTTGGGTTAGTGATTAGTTGTTAAAGCTGGGTTAAGGAATTGGTGAGTGAATGGGTTAGGGTCGGGTGAGGTAATGTAAAGGGGTTAGATTAAGTAAAGGATATATATGCGTTTGAGGAAGGAAAACAGGTTGTCAAAGCAGAAAGTGTGCGATTCTGTAAGGATGTCTGATAGGTTGGGATGTCTATGTAGGGAGGATAGGTGAGGGAAAGTAGAGGTACGGGCTGCTTCAAAACGTGGGCATGACAATAGAATGTGTGGGACTGAAAGAGGAACATTACATAAGGAACATAGGGGTGGATCGGATTGTGACATCAGATAGTGTGTTAGACGGGTGTGGCCAATGCGTAAGCGGGCGAGAGCCGTCTCCCAACGTCTGTTCGATGGAATGGAGCTGCCCAGGAGGAGATTGATAGTTTTACAGTATGTAATTTATTAGTGTGGAGACTTGACCAAAAGGATTGCCATCGATTATACAAGAAGGTCTTAAAGTATGGGTAATAATCCGTGGCTGGGATATGTGAGAAACGTGGTTGGTTTGATGTGGACATAGCAGCGTAGCGTGCTAGAGTATCTACCTGTTCATTGCCGGGGATTCCAACATGGCTGGGCACCCAGCAAAATTTGATTGTTTTATGACGTGTGGACAGGTAGAACAACCAGTTCTGGATCTTACAAACAAGGGGGTTGGTCGTGTGTACTGACTTTATGAGAGTTAATGAGTTACGGGTCAGTAAAAATTGTAAAAGAGGAAGAGGGGAGTGAGTATATGTGTTTTTCAGGAGGGAGGGAGTATTTGAAAGTACGAGTTGGGAAGATTACTGCAAAACCAGCACCGGAGGTGGTTTTGGAGCCGTCAGTGTAGACGTGAATATTGGAGGAATGAGTGGAGGCATGGTGAAGGAAATGGGTGAGGACAGTAGGAGGAATATTTGATTTTGGTGGGTCAGGGAAGACCGAGGAGCAACTATGGGGGCAAGGTATAAGCCATGGAGGGACTGAATGGACAGAGATGGGGAAAAGGAGAATGGGAGAGGAGGGTATCCATGCGAGTGGAGAAAGGAGTAGGTAAACGTGGAGAAGAAGCAAAGGTAGGAAGTAGGGATCGTGGGATAGTTAGTTTAGTGAGGGTTATTGGTTAATGGTTAAAAGCAAAATAAATGTGCTAGACATCTAAGGTCATGTAGCACTATAGTAAATGGTAGTGAAGGGTGGTTGAGTTAGTCATTAGTTGTCAAAGTTGGGCAAAGGAATTGACGAGTAAATGGGTTAAGGTTGGGTAAGGTAATGTATAGGGGTTAGATCAAGTGAAGGATGTATATGCATTTGAGGAATGAAAACAGGTTGTCAAAGCAGAAAGTGTGAGAAGTTGTGGGAGGGATCACGAAAATCGGTCCCATTTGCCTGGGCTAAATAGATTATTTAAGAATTTTGTAGAGATGGGGGTAGTAGAAGGACGGGGGCATGTGGAAGAGGGAGTAGTGTTGAGGGAGGTAGTGTTGAGGGAGGTAGTGTTGAGGGAGGTAGTGTTATGGGGAGGTGAACAATAAGGTTGTAAGGTAGTAATAAGGGAGGATGGGGTAGTTGATGAAGAAGGTTGTGGGGGTATAGTTGTTGAAGTTGAGCATGTTGGGAGTAGAAATGTCTCCTGGGGTGTTGATTAGGGTGGATACTGTACTAGTCGGCATTGAGGAGGGGGTATTAATTGTAGTGTTCAGAGCCGTGGTCAAAGGAGAGCCTGGGGTCAGGGAATCGGGCGAGTTTGAATTGGTGGAGCTATTTGATGAAGAGGCAAGTCATTGCCTCTAATAATGGTATGGTTAATGGTTATTCATTGTTGGCCATGATAAGCCTGGAGTATGTTGGGGAGAGAAACGGTCCACCCCTCAGGGTCGCTTGAGGGGTAAGGGCTAGACAACTAAAGCAGGGGAATACCGTGCCCATGGCTCCCTCAGGCCGTTCAGGACTGGCACAAAGTCAGCCTTTCATCCTTTCAGCACGGCTCTCACACCTTAGGAAGTGGATAGTAGAAGGGGTTGGTGAAGGGACAAAAAGGAAAAAGTAGGAGGGGGGAAAAGAAGACCATGCAAAATTTGTTGAGTCGAGGGCTGAGTCCCAAGGTTGGGGAGTTCCCCAGCATTGGGTCCCAGTCTCCGCCTCCTAAGCCCCCCTACGACAACAACGGGCAAGGGATTGGGGGGGAGGATAGGGTAAAGATAATGGCTGGATGGGGGGGATGTTTGCCTGATAGTTTATGGATCCGGCGCCAAACATTTGAGATAGATGTAAAGGATGTAATTGAGGAAACACTTTCGCCAGCTATTTGTTTTACTATTC
Organism: Penaeus chinensis; assembly: GCF_019202785.1. NCBI lineage: Eukaryota > Metazoa > Arthropoda > Malacostraca > Decapoda > Penaeidae > Penaeus > Penaeus chinensis. Next base: position 27,597,983 of record NC_061854.1, read on the forward strand.
CGGACGAAGAGAGGCAGATGCTCTTATAAAGGAGATATGAGCTGATAGTTGATTTGGGGTAGCTCGTTTGTAGCGGTAACTGTTCCAGGCTGCACGTTTTACACAGAGTGCTTTAGTGCAAGTTGCCCATGGTAAGCATGGAATATGTGGGGAAGATAAAAAGGCCAACCTTCAGAAAAGACCATACAAAATTGGTTGTGCTGAGAGCTGAGGCCCAAAGTAGGGGAGATCCCTGACACGGGCTCAGTCAATGACTCCTATGCCCAACTCAACGCCAACAATGGACATGGAATTGAGGATGTATATGAAAATGGTTAATAGTTAATGGTTAAATGAAAAAATAAATGTGCAAGACATCTAAGGTCATGTAGCACTATAGGAAGATAAAGTAAAGGGTAGTGAAGGGGGTTCAGTTAGATGTTAGCTTCTATATGTCCACAATCTATAGTAGTATTGGAAAGGTTGTGAATGGGTTAAGGTAGGATTAAGTAAGGGGGATTAGGGCAAGTGAATGATATGTATGCATCTGAGGAATGAGAACAAGTTGTCGAAGCAGAAAGTGTTGGAACATTTTCTACAATGTCATCTAAGGTCATTAGTGGCATAAATAATCTAGAGAGATAGGTCACACAGCAGTATGACCAAAAAAGGGTAAAAATGAGTTAACGATTAGGATAAGTGGACAGAAGAAGGGGATGAAGAGAAGGAAAAGGAAAGGGGGAGAAGAAAAGACCCTGGTGAGAGCTGAGTTCCAAGGCAGGGGTGATCCCCTACATTGGGCCTAAGTCCCCGCTTCCGGAGCCCACCCATGACAACGTGCAAGGGATTGGGAGAGATGTATATGAAAAAGAAACACCCATACACCTGTTTGTCAATGATGAAACAACCATCTCAAAAAATAGTAAAATACTGTCTTCTCACACATAGGATATAAGCCTTTGTTTATATCCGTTTCAGGATATAAACCATTTCTAGTGACATGTTCTCGTGATCTCTTTCGTCTCACATACCAGAAAAGCCATGTGTTCCTTATCTCACAGTAATTCCACTGTCCTCAGCCAACTCCCAACAGGTCTACACCCATTATGATTACAAAGTGACCTTAGAACACGCTAATTCAACCCTTATTGCTTGTGAACAATTTCCATGCTATTATTCTGTTGTCTGTGTAAAACTATGTCTTGTTTATACGTTCGTTAGAAAATGCTCATTCTGAATCACAAAGTATATTACCGCTATCATTGTTGATATTCAAATGTCTGTGTTTTGTGAATACTCAGCAATTTTTGTCTCCTTATCATGAAGCTTTTTAGTCTTGTAAACACCATAACTCTTCTTACATACAACTGTATATAAGGTACCCTTGTTCTTTCACCACGAAACCACCATGTTACCATATGTATCAGACTTTATGGTCATTCAAATTCTTTCATGTTTTCCATAATGAAATATTCCAAAACGAAGTTTGTTGATAGAAATTTCTGAGCAGTCCACACAGGCCGCTCGCCACAGCGGGCCAGGCAGGTCGCCCAGCTCTTCCCTGGGTGCCCCTGCCTTGCCTGTCCTCTGTATCCCACCCATAACACTCCCGTAGAAATAAAGCTTTGAAGCAGCAACAACTTTCACTTCACTTCATGAGTCCCATATCAGAGAGAGAGGATAAGTCCACTGTGTGGTGCATTTATATTGCTGGGTATTCAAAGCGACACTTCCAAATATGAACAATGCCTTGAAATTGCAAAATCAATGCATGAATGTGCAGTCACATATCCCACTTCACTTACTACAGATCATAAAATGCCAGCATATCTAAAAAATAAGGTTCAACAGAGTGCCACAGATACCAACCCAACAGAAATATCACACCTGCATGATATGTTTGAATTTCAGCAGCACCAGCACAAGTATGCCAATAGTTTTTTTTTTGGGGGGGGAGACTACATATATGTACTCATCCTGGGAACTGAGGGAGTACTGAAAGCCCACCCAGTGACACCTCAAAAATAGTTCCCTTTTTTGCTGGACTTGATTATTACTGTATTCTTTAACCAGTTCACTGGCTTTCCACACAGCAAAATGAAAACATGTAATGAAATAGTTTGTAACTTCAAGGAGAGGTTAGTGAGAGACCAATATAGTATATATATATATATATACCTAGCAGTTATGCCACTACATTCACCAAGATCATTGCACACTCTTGTTGGCAACCAAATAGTTGTAATGTATAATGGTAAAATACTCCACCACACTAAATATTGTATTCTTTTATCCAACATTCTTGACACTATTTGATTATGTATGTAGCCTAACTTAAGCTTGTGTATATTTCATAAGAAAAAAAAAAATATTCAAATTAATAGTAGTAGTAACAATAATAATAATAATAATAAAAAAATTAACAATAATAACAATAATAATAATGATAATGATAATAACGAAAATAATAATAATTATAACTAAGATTAACGACAGTAACATAGTAATAACATTTTACTTATTTCTAAATACATGTAATTCAATAAGTAATATCAACACTATCTGCATTATCGTCAGGAAAGGTCTAGGGTATATGAAACATCTTTTGCATGTTTAACCACAATCCGAAATCACCAATAGAAACGTACCAATCTTTTATTCTAAAATAAAAGCAATTTCATATAACAAAAAATGGTTAAGAACATTCAGGTAAAATAAAAAACAAAGGAACAAAAAAAAAAAAAAAAAAAAAAATTCCAGATGATTAGTTTATATAAGTAGGCAACATGTCCTTTTGAAATAAAAAGAAAATCGTACGGGGAACTTAAGAAGTCACAAGCCTTGGAGAAGTCCTGCAAAATGTTTCATTCACAAGCTTCACAGACTCACTCGCTCTCACTCACTCTCTCGCTCCATATACACACACCAATCTTGGTGAAGGTGAACGAAACATGCAAGGCAAATTAACTTAGCCACATTCCCTTAAACTTTTTTTTTTTCATATTTTTTTTCCCTTTTCTTTTTTTTTTCTCTATTAAAAGCCTGGTACTATGTGACCTTTAGTTTTCATTTTTTCCATCTTCTTATTAAGTCTTCTCTCTTTCTGTGCTTTTATATTTCTCTTTCTTCTTGCTTGTTTCTCCTCTTGTCTCTTCTGTACCATCTCCTTGCGATAATCCCACTTCTTTGAACTCGTCTTCTTTCGCTTTTCTTTTAGCTTGATTGATTTCCTTAATAAATCTACATCATCTCGAACCTGTTTCAAACAATGCCACAATTTAAAATGAAAAACAGCTCTCTTTAAAATACATTATCAATCATTATGCAACAAACTTTTCTTCTTTATATATTCAGAAAACATTAACCAATTGAATTTCACAAAATAACTCAATAAAGAAGCTGAGGTCTTGCTTCTCTGTAATTCATGGCATCTTACTTTTTTCCCTTCTGCCTTCTGCATTGCCGAACTCCAAGCTGCTTCCTCCATTCTTTTCGCTGCCACGTCACCAGCACCTTTCTGCTCCAACTCTTTCCTCTGTTGGAAACAAGAAAATGGGAAATTTTTAAAATTACTACAACAGTTGCACTTGTTCAGAAATCTTGTTATCTATATCTTGACAACCCTACGATCCAGCAAATCACAAAAAAAATTGGCTTGAGGGTATAATCTGGCTATGGGTCAGGGTGATGAAAACTTACTGTTGTGTACAAAGCTCTTTGAGGGTGATTATACTCATTTGGCAATTAGTAAGGGGCTTTTGTATCATAGCATCCTCCAGGGAGGATGCTATTTCCATGCTCAGGTTGGCTGCTGTGACCAAGCATTGCATTACAAAAAATGTAATATTGCGAAAAAGTTACTTATTGCAACTATTCTTGCACCGAGTTATGGACTATCTAGAGAGAAGGTGTGGAGTATGTACAAGGAACTCAGTCTATTACCATCTGGATAAAGAAAATCAAATTACAAATATGGACATTGGAAAGTGGCAAAAAAACTAAAAACACTTAGAGAGAAAAAAGGAAAATAATATTGCAAAGGGGAGGAGGTATAGAGTCTTGCCATCGCACAGGAGTGCTTGTGTGCCAACCAATTATGCCTAATGCCCGTATTTTGAGCCATGTGATGAAAGTGAAGCATCCAGATCCAAGGGTTAAATCTCAAGTAAAACCTTTAGATAATAAAAAGATTCAGGCTTGTGACTATCTTTAAAATATCCACTTATAAGTAACATAGGTTACCTTCTGATAAAACATGAAAATAAATAAATAAATAAATAAATAATTCAGTAATATTAACCCAATGCCGCTGGGCATTACATATACGTACATGCCATGTCCACTGTGAATTTTACTTTAATAAATGCTTTTACACATAGAAGGGTACACTTGTACTAAGGTGAAACCAGGTAAGGTAACAAGGCCTACTAATTGACTTCTCTGTGGCTAAACACTTACAAAGCCATTTATGTGCAGAGACATTTCACAAAAGTTTTAAAATGAGCACAACATTTTCCCGGTGATATTGGGATAATAACGACAATGACAAAAATAATGATATTACTATTACTACTAGTACTACTATTACTACTACTGATAATAATAATAATAATAATGATAATAATAATAATAATAATAATTAATTACAATAATAATAATAATAATAATAATAATAATTATTAATTACAACAATAATAATAATAATAATAATAATAATAATAATAATAATAACAATAATAAGAACAACAGCAACAACAACAATAATAATAACTAATAAATACATCCATGAATACATCTAAAAGAACAGTCCAAACCTTTTCCTTCTCCTTCAGAGTCTTGGAAAGCATCACTTTCAGGTCCTCTGGCCTTAACTTCGTCTCCACCCCGTGCAGTATGGGGGTGTGCTCCGAGAAGTCAAATTTGCTGTAAACGAGCTTCCCGTGGATATTGTAATAAGCTTTTCTTGCTTTCAGTTCAGCTTTTGGGAGAGAAAGAGGACGACATTAGAGGTGACATCAGTGAAATATGCTGTTAAATTGACTCATTTGTTAAGACTAAATACTTTTGTGGTATACTATACGATTCAAAATATCTTATCTGTACTTAGGAAAAGGGAGGAGGAGGAGGAGGAGGAGGAGGAGGAGGAGGAGGAGGAGGAGGAGGAGGAGGAGGAGGAGGAGGGGGAGAAGGAGAAGGAGGAAGAGGTGGAGGGGGAGAGGAGGAGGGGAGAAGGAGAAGGAGGAAGAGGTGGAGGGGGAGAGGAGGAGGGGTGAAGGAGGGGGGGAGGTGGAGAAGGAGGAGGTGGAAGAGAAAGAAGAATAGGAGGAAGAGGAAGAAGAATAGGAGGAAGAGAAGAAAAAGAGAAAGAGGAAGAAGGAGGAGGAAGAGGAGGAGGAGGAAGAGGAGGAGGAGGAGGAGGAGGAGGAGGAAGAGGAAGAAGAGGAGGAGGAGGAGGAGGAGGAGGAGGAGGAGGAGGAGGAGGAGGAGGAAGAAGAGGAGGAGGAGGAGGAGGAGGAGGAGGAAGAAGAGGAGGAGGAGGAAGAGGAGGAGGAGGAGGAGGAAGAGGAGGAGGAGGAGGAAGAGGAGGAGGAGGAGGAGGAGGAGGAAGAGGAGGAGGAGGAAGAGGAGGAGGAGGAGGAAGAGGAGGAAGAGGAGGAGGAGGAGGAAGAGGAGGAAGGAGGAGGAGGAGGAGGAAGAGGAGGAGGAGGAGGAGGAGGAGGAGGAGGAGGAGGAGGAAGAGGAGGAAGAGGAGGAAGAGGAGGAAGAGGAGGAAGAGGAGGAGGAGGAGGAGGAAGAGGAGGAAGGAGGAGGAGGAGGAGAAGGAAGAGGAGGAGGAGGAAAAGGAGGAAGAGGAGGAGGAGGAAGAAGATGAAGAGGAGGAAGAAGATGAAGATGACGAGGAGGAGGAGGAGGAGGAGGAGGAGGAAGAAGAGGAGGAGGAGGAAGAAGAAGAGGAGGAGGAGGAAGAAGAGGAGGAGGAGGAGGAAGAAGAGGAGGAGGAGGAGGAGGAGGAAGAAGAGGAGGAGGAGGAGGAAGAAGAGGAGGAGGAGGAGGAGGAAGAAGAGGAGGAGGAAGAGGAGGTAGAAGAGGAGGAGGAGGAGGTAGAAGAGGAGGAGGAGGAGGTAGAAGAGGAGGAGGAGGAGGTAGAAGAGGAGGAGGAGGAGGAGGTAGAAGAGGAGGAGGAGGAGGAGGTAGAAGAGGAGGAGGAGGAGGAGGTAGAAGAGGAGGAGGAGGAGGAGGTAGAAGAGGAGGAGGAGGAGGAGGTAGAAGAGGAGGAGGAGGAGGAGGAGGTAGAAGAGGAGGAGGAGGAGGAGGAGGTAGAAGAGGAGGAGGAGGAGGAGGTAGAAGAGGAGGAGGTAGAAGAGGAGGAGGAGGAGGAGGTAGAAGAGGAGGAGGAGGAGGAGGTAGAAGAGGAGGAGGAGGAGGTAGAAGAGGAGGAGGAGGAGGAGGTAGAAGAGGAGGAGGAGGAGGAGGTAGAAGAGGAGGAGGAGGAGGAGGAGGTAGAAGAGGAGGAGGAGGAGGAGGTAGAAGAGGAGGAGGAGGAGGAGGTAGAAGAGGAGGAGGAGGAGGAGGTAGAAGAGGAGGAGGAGGAGGAGGTAGAAGAGGAGGAGGAGGAGGAGGTAGAAGAGGAGGAGGAGGAGGAGGTAGAAGAGGAGGAGGAGGAGGAGGTAGAAGAGGAGGAGGAGGAGGAGGAGGTAGAAGAGGAGGAGGAGGAGGTAGAAGAGGAGGAGGAGGAGGAGGTAGAAGAGGAGGAGGAGGAGGAGGTAGAAGAGGAGGAGGAGGAGGAGGTAGAAGAGGAGGAGGTAGAAGAGGAGGAGGAGGAGGAGGTAGAAGAGGAGGAGGAGGAGGTAGAAGAGGAGGAGGAGGAGGAGGTAGAAGAGGAGGAGGAGGAGGAGGTAGAAGAGGAGGAGGAGGAGGAGGAAGAAGAGGAGGAGGAGGAGGAGGTAGAAGAGGAGGAGGAGGAGGAGGTAGAAGAGGAGGAGGAGGAGGAGGTAGAAGAGGAGGAGGAGGAGGAGGTAGAAGAGGAGGAGGAGGAGGAGGTAGAAGAGGAGGAGGAGGAGGAGGTAGAAGAGGAGGAGGAGGAGGAGGTAGAAGAGGAGGAGGAGGAGGAGGAGGAGGAGGAGGAGGAGGAGGAGGAGGAGGAGGAGGAGGAGGAGGAGGAGGAGGAGGAGGAGTTTAAAAAGGAGGAATACGACAAGAAAACTTGGAAGTGAAGGAATAAGAAAAGCAGAAAAAATGAATTGTTAGCCCCTTACCTTTGCGTTCTTCTTTAGCCTTCTTCTT
>NC_061854.1:27625245-27630245 GCF_019202785.1 Penaeus chinensis
GTGCTTCCTTCCAGGGATGACGACAAAGTGGTCAGCCGGGAGGACTCGGCCGTCGTCCACGCCAACCAGTCCGGCCAGAGGTTCACGGCCGCCATGCACGGCCACGAGCGCTCTCTCCGCGGCCTGGTCAAGCAGGGCTGCACGATGGTCAGTTCCGCTCCTCGAAGGACCTTGACAAAACTGGGGTAGCAGGGCAGTTGCCGGCGCAGCTTTGCTAAGATGTTCGTCTTAAGCAAATTTTACACAACTATAGCTCTGCTATATCACCCAAAATGATTTCTTCATATATTACACTAAAGATGTTATATATATATATATATATATATATATATATATATATATATACATATATATATATACATATATAAATATATATACATATATATATATAAATATATATATATATATATATATATATATATATAGGCTCGAACTCCCGAACATTAGATTATCACGCGCACTATACACTCTAGCCTTGAAAAAAACAACGAATTTAAGAGAGGTTTGATTTAAGCATTAAGCATTAAGTTGGTGCTCTCCTCATCTATTCTTCCGCAGCCATATCCACTTTTCTTCAATGGAAATCGGACAGACTTCCTCTCTTAAAAAAGGAAGGCAGTGTTCACCCCACTGCATGTGGAGACGTTAATGGCTATTTCTATCGCTTAGGTGGGCAATGTGGAAGTGGCGGCCGTGAGCGGCGAGGTGGCTGCCGTTGTGGACAGTGAAACCCGACGAGACACTTGGAGGGACGCCCTTGAGAACGACCACAAGAAAACTCGTCAGGCGCTGAAGAAGATGCAGGAGGCCTGGGAACTCTCCACAGACTTCTGCATCCCCGAGGACCTGCACGAAAGCCTGTGTCAGCTGAGGGGTAACGAATGCGCCCATGAATTTCTCCATGATAGAGAAAAGAAAAGAAATATGTGTATATATATATGCAAATATATATTTACACACACACAAACACACACACACACACACACACACACACACACACACACACACATATATATATATATATATATATATATATATATATATATATATGCTTACATATATGCACACACACACACACACACACACACACACACACACACACACACACACACACACACACACACACAGACACACACACACACACACACACACATACAACTCACAGCGTCGCCAGTTGATAGTAACCCGGGCCATTCCTTGCACACAGTGGGTTGTTTAAAAGCACAATACACAGACAGCCATAATTTGACTGAAGTCTCGAGAGCCAGTCAAACCAAGCCTAAATCATTAGTCATCATTTATTATGTATCTTTAAATATAAATATGTATATATATTTATATTATATGTTTACCTTAATTTGCCAATTCTAAATTTTATTTGTTTATAAATTTGCTTCCTTGAGTTTCTACACTCATAAGATGGCTTACAATCAAACCTCGTGGGCTTGTGAATGCCTAGATTTGGGCTGATTAATGCCTACCTTTTATGATTAAATGCATTTTCCTCGCTTTACCTCTACTCCTTACCTTTTATTTCTGACAAGTTCATATTTCTTTGTAGTTAAAAATGTCCGTTTACCTATGCCCAAAGTTTATCCAGTACATATAGTTAATACCAAGACGCTAAACTTTTATCATGTATTTTTGAAGCTGACTCTCGGTAATTTATACTTCATTCAGCCATTTGGAAACTGGCCCCAAACCCATCTGTCTCCACCAAGCCTGGGAACGTGATTATTCCTTGTGAACTAATCACCTAGTCATTTTTAGAGAATTGGGTGCTTGTCGATCTCATTTGATTCATTAAATATAAGTTACGTTAAATTAATTTGTTTGACCACTGCCCCCGACCTTCGACCTTTGTCTTCAATATTTAGCCAGTCCTTACTAACGCCACCTATATTCATACAAAGACAATATAAAAGAGCCAAAGTTACAGATGAGAAGAGGGAAAATAACCAACAACAGTTCAAGCGTCCTAAACCCACATGCATCCATGGCATAGAATTTCAGCGTATAATTCCAACCGCTACGGCATCCCCCCAGAATGGAGCGAAGAACTGACGCAGCAGAAGGTGGCTGTGATCGAGGGACTGCGGGAGGAGCTGCGAGAGCTGGACGCCATATACAGCAGGGAAGCTCTTCAACATGCCCGGGAGAGGGTCGAGTTGCTCAGGAGAATCACAGAGCACGTGACCGAACTTCACCAATCTTACCGTACCTCACTGAGGGCCGTACAGGTGCGTGTGAATATGGGGGCTAGTGTATACGTGTCTTCGCTGTAAGATTCCGTTCTGCGTTCTTGAGTATGCGATTTCTTATAATTAACAAGTGTGTCGTTTTGAAAGCATAAGCACTCAAAGTTTACGTAACGTGTCATGCTGTTCCACCCATAGGAAGTGGCGGACACCGAGCGCAAGGAGCTGGTGGTACATTACAGCGATGTATGGGATGAGGCCGTTCGGGAATTAAACCAACAGCTGCACCGCCTCCTGCACGAACGGTTGCACAATCGCACGTCTCGAATGGACGAAATAATTGAGCTGAAGCTGCACGGCGCCGCCCCACACACCGCCATCAAAGACCAACTCGACGCCGACATCGAAAAGGTGCATTTTATTTTTCAAAGCAGCTCCTCGGGACGGCAGTTTACAAAAGGCCTCGAGGACTTGGCCAAGACCGTAAATGCCAGAAAACAGGAATTCTTTCTAAGTATGTTCGTGTTAATTGCAGTACTTTCCTTAATCAAGGCAAGAGACACTGGGGTAGGGAAAATGGATACAGTTTACACCCACCTAAAGGCTGACGTGGTTCCAGGTGCTGGTAGAGCTGATGAGGGTGAAGGCTGGGCAGCAGATGGAGGAGAGCCAGCTACGCTACAACCAGCAGGTCCTCCAGCAGCAGTACAGGGAGACGACCGCCCTAGTTAGCGAGGGCAGACGCACACTTAACGCTCTCAGGCCCTCGCTTAACAGCAGCAGGAGAAAGGTTTGATTTTCTATTACTCGCATAATCCTAAGGAAAAGAAAAATGCATCAGGTTAATACTGGTTCCAAGGAAGGGCAATTAAGGTAGTCTTTTAAAATGAAAATGAAAGTAGTATTAAATTATTAAAATCCATCATCGTCAGTAAAATAATTACCTGTCGAGATAGTGACAGAAAGTGAAAAGTTAAGATTGGGATGAATGCTGAAATTGGGTATTTAGCAAATTACCCGATATTTCATTTATGAATGTTTTACAAATTCATGGTAATCCTGGGGAAAAAGAGTGAGGGCCTCTTGATTGTCTGTCTGGTGAAAGAATTTTTCATCAAATATTAAACACTTATCTTTTATATCGGCAATGCATTACCTTCATATTTCTCTTCCTCTCTCGTGAATTACCACTCGGAAAAAAAACATAGCCAGAACAAATTCAAACTAAGAACGGTTATAACTGAATAGGTCTCTACTACCTCGTCCCCAGGCAGAGGAAGCCGACTGCAGGCGCTTGACAAGGGAGCAGAACGTCGTGCGAGAGGTGAAGAGAGTGAAGGAACTGATTCAGCAGTACAAGGACAGACTCGGCAACACCACGACCTTCTACACTCAGCAAGCCCGCGGCCTCTCTCTCATGCACTACGAAGCCATGCACCAGCTGGTTATGGAAGTAAGCTTGGGCATGATGGCTGTACGGATTTATATTCAAGACCCAATGTGCTTATATTTACTTGGATCGTGTGGATTCGTAAATTGCGCTTCGCAACAGTGGGCAACGAAAGAACGAGCGGTTTAATATAAATATGAATGGCATAACAATATTGATGATTATGATGTCAATAAAAAACTCGATCCTTTGTCTGAGTGGAAAAAAAATATCTTTGTTTAGTTTCTCGCCAGTATATTAAAGCTTTTCAACTTGCCAAAAAATCTTTCTCTTCTTTCCCCTGTCTCAAGATCGTGGAGATGGACCGCGGGATCCAGCACGGGGTCTTAGCCCGCGAGTGGGTGGAACCCGACCTCTCGGCCCTCTCGGACCTCTGCCCCGCCCTCAGCCCCGCCGACACTCCCGCCCTCGCTGCCGCCTCCAGGATACTGGCTCCCTCAAGCGGTAAGGGAAAGGGTGCAGCGTGAGACTGCAGAGCAGTGATGTGAAGTACAAACTTTGTGTTAGATTCAGTTCTGTATTTTCAATATGTTGCTGGTTAATTGGTAATCAACGTATCCAACTGCATAGTCTACAATTATTCAAATACTTTGCTGCACAAGTTGTTTTTTTTCTTTATCCAGTATAATACATAAAATTTAAGTCGTTCGAGACCACTTTTCGAGACAAAAGCCACCTCTGCCCAACAGAAGGCTCAGTGACAGGTTCGGACGCAGACACAGGCACTGTCGACGAGGACTTCCTGACGAGGCTGGCGGAGGAGGCCGCCTTCCTGGTCAGTGGCGACATCTCCCAAATGCGGCACCACGGCCCACTCCTTCTGCTGGAGCATGTCTTTTGGGTACGGTAGCATCAGTGGTTTCAATATGTCTGTAACGTATTATAAAACACTGACAAGCTGTGTAGACTGTGAACAGCTGTAGATGGTTGATCGAAGTCTACAGTCGCCGTTCATAGTTCAATATCATTTATTACTGATTCAGCTTATATGGTAAAAATTGCCCTAAATGTAGTAAAGCGCAAACGATTGCTGTACATGTACTGAATGTTGCATTTCATGATGCAAAAAAAAAATAAAAAATCCAAGAATTTGACCATGTAATAGCAGATTATTGGTGTGCGTTACCTGAATATACTCAATATGTCGTTTTGGAAAGGAAGTAGAGCCACACTAATTCATTATTTGAATATACTCAATATGTCGTTTTGGAAGAGAAGTAGAGCCATACTTATTCATTACTTGAATATACTCAATATGTCGTTTTGGAAGGGAAGTAGAGCCAAACTTATTCAAAAGTTCTTCCATGCTTAAATCAGGAGCTGGGAATCCACACGGAAAATGACGTCTCACG
>NC_061854.1:27635245-27642745 GCF_019202785.1 Penaeus chinensis
GAGAGATAGAGAGAGAGAGAGAGAGAGAGAGAGAGACGCATACACATATAAAAATATACACAAACACAAGTGCACACACACGGTTGCATGTGCGTTGTATACATCTTACTCTTGAATACCCTAGTCAGTTTCTTGAGTCAACCCTCCAAAACATTTTCTTCGCGCTAAATAAAAGCTCAAATATTCTGCGGAAGCAGAATATTTGTCGCTTGGATTTTCATAGACTTTAATATCGTACATCTCAAAAGAACTGTTCCTAGAAGAGTGCCTTTAACGTCACAGGCTCGTTTGAGAGCTAAAAGGGGGGAAAAGGAGCAACTCGCCCGAAGGAGCACAAGCGTTCCCGACTTGCGCCCAAAACATCAATATTTGACAACACGCAGCAGACGACGCTGGACGACCTTCGTCTGCGGGAGGCACCGACGACCTGCACTATGGTTTGGCTTGGTAGGGGCAATGGCATCCTGTGAAATGAAACGTGCGTATTTTAACAGTGTCCTTTTGTTGGATTAATGTGTCTGTCGAACTGTCAATGCGAAGAAAGGCTCGCTTTTGCGGTTTTATTCGCACGTCGCGACAGATATGACATTGACGTCTGTCGCGTTTGAAGTTCCGGAGACAAGTTCGAGATGAAGGTCAATTGGGTGCTAAATAGGTGTTACGTGCAGGTATAATGTGTCAGGTTGATATAGTGAAATAACTTCCAAGTTACACAAGCCTTTTGCTAGTCATGGTACACAAAGACTCATGCGAAAGAGAGAGAAACCATTATTTAAATATTACATTACTAAGTCTTCTGTTATTCATTCACACTCGCTGCAGATTTTGTGGCATAAACTGTCTTGCGTGAATGTGAGTTAAGAGAAATGACGAGACTGAAAGATCCTCAGTCAGTAGTGCTGAGTCATTTAGTAACTTGAGGTATGTGCTGTCAAATCATCATGTTTTCCTTGTTTTTTTTTTTTTTTTTTTTTACACAAGTGTCTCAACAAGAGAAATAATGAAATATAAAGGAACAATTTAGAAGAAAACTGCAGTGGCTTACGAAAGGTAATTAATTTTTTCTTCATGATGATATTGGCAAAGTTCCATTCAAATTCCCTGTAAAACTTGCTCAGGTCTGTGATGTCTGGCCTGCAGTCCTAAGTCCAGTCCAGAATTGGTGTAGTGTCAAGCAGTTGCTCCAGACTCTCCATTAAGGAAACAACAATATACATGAACTGACCAGTTAGAGCTTGAACTAGTTCCTTATTTGATGGAAATCACCAGGGAAGTCTAAAAGCTATATCTTGCCAGACAATCTTATTTGGTTGTGTTTAGTTAGCTTTTGCATGAGAACCAAATTGAAGAGGCCAGTGACATTTGTGGGAATATAGTGGGTAGTCCAGTGGCAGATACATGGGTGTGGCAAGTAGGCCATTGCCAGACATGAAGTGTACTGTATGCACTTACTAAATATGATTTTGTTTTGGGTAATGGTGATGTCTTTACAGTTATCAGTCAAGTTTTTCAGTGCAGAAAGATTATTTTACTTTTTGATAAATATTTTCCTGAAATGCAAATATGCATTACATTGTGTTTCAAAATTCATAACTTAGGTATTTATGCCCAGATTTTTACATACCATAAGCAAAATACCTAATGAAAATAGTGAATGATATAGAAGTTGTGTGAATTAATAAATAAAAACCTCCAGTAAAGGGGACATCTATAAACCCTTGGGTGGATGGAGCTCAGAGTCTCCTCACAGCTTGTACCTTGCTTCATGAGGTAATGCCTTGTCATGGTAACTTGCACTTTACATAGTGTGCTATTACGTGGAGACATTCATATTACACATGGCTCTTACAGGTAGGAAGTAAATGCTTATAAATATACTGTTTAGTATATTTGTATTAGCAGGAGGAAATGGTATTTTTAGGTGTTACTGCTACATGTCATTTATCAAAATGAAAATTGGTAAATGTTTATAGGATACCCACATATCAGCCAATGGCCAGAATATACTGTGTTTATGTAGTGGAGACTTGTCATCATTTGGCAGAGCACCAAAGAAGTGGTGGTGCAGCAATTGTTGTAATATTCACAGCAAAGCAAATGGGTAGGGACAGTTCAGTAAGAAGAATAGAATAATATAGAATAAAGTGAAAAAGTCAGGAATGTTGATTGGCATCCAGATACATAGCCAGATTATACTCTAATGCAGTGGTTCTTAACCTGGAGATACCCCCCCCTGCGAGGGGCATCAATAATTTCCAAGGAGGGTGCGATCCCTTAGGAAAGGGCAGGAATTTCACTTATCATATTTGTTATTCTCGTAATGAAAGCATGGTCATATAGTGAGCAGTTTAATAATAATGTGATATATTAATCCTCAATAAAAAGATTGAAAAGATATATTTTTGATTTTCTTTTAAATCTAGGAGGGAATTGAATTCACAAATTCAAGTGGGGATACAGGGAAGGACAAATTCCTGGAGAAGGCATAATAGTAAAAAGGTTTAGAACCACTGCTTTAAACACTGTGATACTAGGTGACCCTTCAAATGGTACCCTTTTAAGTCCTTTTAATCTGGCCTCCTCTGCCCTTTCAAAATTGCCCCCTCAGTGTACTTCATATATCAGTTGATGTCATAGGACACTTCAACCTTAAAGTTAGCTGATTAGGTAAGGATATAGAGTACTAATAATACTAATAAGGCTCATGCAATTTATTATTAGCTTCTTTTCCCAAATCTGAAATTCCTCCTTAAAATGCAGTGGTACACTGTGGTGGCCCTCATCCTTAAGCTGGTGTTGCTTAATGGTTCATCCGTCCTTGCAGATATATGAGCATGAATAAATAAGGTGACTGAGAGATAACCAAAATATCCTTATGGGCCTTATACTGTATATTTTTCAAAATTACCCAAATAATGCTTTGATTTCAAAACTTACATGGATCAGACAAAAGAATCAAATCATTGCAGCTGCTGCAGTTATGCAGTTTTGTAATTTAGGTACTTTTTCCTGTTAGTCACTAATTTGTATGAATCATTGTTTCATCAATGTAATGTTGATGATTGATTTGTAATAATGGTCATACATCATTGAGGAGCCTAGGAAAGAATAGTAAGCTTCACACGTGGTATTGCTGACTGCTTTCAGACTTTCAGCTTTGAGTTGCTATATTTTGAGATAGGAATATATTGAGGCAGGTTAGATACAAATCATTCTAATTATCTGTGCCAGTGAAAGACAATTAAAATGTTGATGACAGATTCATTGTCTTGGGCACTACAGAATAAAGAGTTCTAGATTTTAACGGATTTTTTTTTGTGTAATTTCAGGTTAGCTCCTAGATTGGTAGTGGAGTATGTAGGGTAGTCAAGCAGAGGACGAGTGTGGCAGCTGAGCCCACTAAGGCTGGAGATGATGTGACGCGGCCTCGTAATGAAGCCAAGAATCTATGCTACTGTGATAACCCAGGATCTGAAGATGAAGTGTAGTGATAGAGAGAAATAGATCATGTTAAGAAAACAATTCCTTTTATTTTATTGTCTAGCAATTGTGCTGTAGTTCTACTTGAAGAGTTCAATATGAATGCATAATAGATAGAATTAAAAAGTATGAGTATTTATGAAATTATTTATTTAACACCTTGATGGATGTACAAGAGCTTCTCAAGAAGAGAGGGTAAATTTAGTAAACTTCAGCATTTATTCATTCTGCTCAAGTGTATGAAGAGATTTATATTATTAGTGCTGAATATTTATATTCTGTATATGGTAGAGGAGATATAGAAAATAATTAAGTCCTATAAGCTGAAAAAAGGACTTACTCTGCAAAGAGATCCTAGCCAGTAAAGATTCTACCTGGAAGAAAATTTCGCCCTCATCGTAGCCGCCACAGATCGAGAATGGCGGCAGTTGAGGGTCAAGCCACGCAGCTAGACTTCCATCAAGCTATGGAAGATTTCAAGACAATGTTTCCAGACGTTGATGCTGATGTTATAGAGGTAATTGATCTGTGAAATTCTAAGGCATTCAGTTTTGCAGTCTCATATAATGTTTACAAAAGAAATCAAGGTATTACATTAAAAATTAATTAAATTTTATGAATTATTTTGATCTAATATGCATATATGTGTGTGGAAGTTAAAGAAGGGGGAGAGGGAGACGGAAAGGGAGAGGGAGAGGGAGAGGGAGAGGGAGAGGGAAAGGGAAAGGGAAAGGGAAAGGGAAAGGGAAAGGGAAGAGGGAGAGGGAGAGGGAGAGGGAGAGGGAGAGGGAGAGGGAGAGGGAGAGGGAGAGGGAAAGGGAAAGGGAAAGGGAAAGGGAAAGAGAAAGAGAAAGGGAAAGGGAAAGGGAAAGGGAAAGGGAAGAGGGAGAGGGAGAGGGAGAGGGAGAGGGAGAGGGAGAGGGAGAGGGAGAGGGAAAGGGAAAGGGAAAGGGAAAGGGAAAGGGAGAGGGAGAGGGGAAAGAGGGAATGTGGGAGGGAAAGGGAGGGGAAAGAGGGAGAGGGAGAGGGAGAGGGAAGGGAAGGAAAAGGGAAAGGGAAGGGAAAGGGAAGGGGAGGGAAGAGGGAAAGGGAAAGGGGAGAGAAGAGAGGGGAGAGGGAAAGGGGGGGAGAGGGAAAAAGGGGAGGGGAAAGAGAGGGGAAAAGGAGAGGGAGAGGGAGAGGGAAGGGACGAGGGAGAGGGAGGGGGAAAGGAGGGAGAGGGGAGGGGAGCGGGAAAAGGGGAAAGGGAAGGGAAGGGAAAGGGAAAAGGGAAGGGAATGGAGAGAGGGAGAAAGGGAGAGAGAGTGAGAGGGAGAGGGTTATGAGGGAAGGAGGGGAAAAGGGGGAGAAAGTTTTGGAAAAGGGAAAAGGGGGGAAAGGAGAGGGGAGGGGGGGGGGAAAGGGAGAGGGATGAGGAGAGGAGAGGGGTAGGGAGGAGGAAGAGGGAAAAAGGGAAAGGGAAAGGGAAAGGGAAAAGGGAAAAAGGGAAAAGGGAGAGGAAATGGGGGGGACGGAAGGGCGGGGGAAAGGGAAAAGGACAAAGGGGAAATTTGGGGAGAGGGGGATGGGGAGGGAAGAGAGAGGGAGGGAGAGGAAGGGAGAGAGGGAGAGAAGAGGAGAGGAGAGAAGAGGTTAGAGGAGAAGGGAAAGAGGGGAAAAGGAGAGGAAGGAAAAGGGAGAGGGAAGGGAGAGGGATTTATTGAGGGAAGGGGAAAAGGGAAGGAGGGGGAGGAAGAGGAGAGGCAGACGACGAGGAAAGAGAGGGGAGGGAGGGACTTAGAGAGGGGGGAAGGGAGGGGAGGGAGGGAGGGAGGGGAGGGAAGGGGAGGGAGGGAGGGAAAGGGAGGGGAGGAGAGGAGAGGGGGGAGGAGAAAAGCGGATGGGAGGGAGGGAGAGGGTGGGGGGGAGGGAGGAGGGAGGGAGGGAGAGAGAGAGGGGGGAAAAAAGAATGAGGGGGAGGGAGGGAGGGAGGGAGGAGGGGGGTGAGGGAGGGAGAGAGAAGGGAGGGAGGGAGGGAGGAGAGAGGGAGGGAGGGACGAGAGAGGGGGAGGGAGGGATGGGGAACGGGGGAGGAGAGGGAGGGGCTGGAGGGAGAGAGGGGAGGGAAGGGGAGGCGAGAGGAGGAGGGGGGAGGGGATGAGAGAGGGGGAGGAGAAGAACGAGATGAGAGGGAGCGAGGAGGAGTGATGAGAGAGGGGGAGGGAGGGAGGGAGAGAGAGATGGGAGGGAGAGTGAGAGAGGGAGAGGAGAGAGAGGGAGAGGGAGTGAGAGAGAGAGGAGGGAGGAGGGAGGGAGGAAAGAGGTTGAGGGAGAGACGAGAGGGAGGGAGAGAGAGAGAGGTGAGGGAGAGAGAGGAGAGGGGGGAGGGGAGAGGAGGAGGGAAGAGAGAGAGGGAGAGAGAGAGGAGAGAGAATGGAGGGGGAGAGAGAGAGAGAGAGAGGGAGAGGGAGGGAGGGAGGGGAGGGACGAGGAGAGAGAGAGAGAGAGGAGAGGAGAGAGGATGGAGAGTGAGAGAGGGAGAGAGAGGAGGGAGGGAGGGAGGGAGGGAGAGAGAGAGGGAGGGAGGGAGGGAGAGGAGAGGAGAGAGCGAGGGAGGGAGGAGGGGAAGGGAGGGAGGGAGGGAGAGAGGAGGGAGGGAGGGGGGAGGAGAGAGAGGGGGAGAGAGAGAGGGGAGAGAGAGAGAGGAGGAGGGATGAGAGAGAGAGAGAGGAGAGGAGGAGAGAGAGGAGGAGAGAGAGAGGAGAGATGAGGGAGAGAGGAGAGAGAGAGGAGAGAGAGAGGAGAGAGGAAGGGAGAGGAGAGGAGAAGAGAGAGGAGAGGAGAGAGAGGTGAGATGAGAGGAGGAGATGAGAGAGGGAAGAGAGAGAGGAGGAGGGGAGAGAAGAGAGAGTGAGGAGAGAGGATGAGAGGGAGAGAGGAGAGGAGGAGAGAGGGGCGAGAGGGGAGAGAAGTGAGGAGAGGAGGAGAGAGAGAGAGAGGGGAGAGAGGTGGAGGGAGAGAGGAGAGAGAGGGAGATGGAGGGGAGAGAGAGAGAGGAGAGGGTAGAGGAGAGGATGGAGAGGAGAGGAGATGGGGAGGGAGAGAGAGGAGAGGAGGAGAGAGGATGAGAGAGGAGGAGGTGAGACGGAGAGAGGAGGAGAGAGAGAGAGGCAGAGAGGAGGAGAGTGAGAGAGAGGGGAGAGAGGAGAGAGGGAGAGGAGAGAGAGGGAAGAGAAAGAAGGAGAGGAGAGAGAGGAGAGGAGAGAGAGAGAGTGGAGGAGAGAGAGGGGTGGAGAGGAGAGAGGGAGGAGAGGAGGAGGAGAGGGGGAGAGGAGGAGGAGAGAGAGGAAGGAGAGGAGAGAGAGAGAGAGGAGAGAGGGAGAGAGACAGAGGAGGAGAGAGGAGAGGAGAGAGAGGAAGAGAGTAGAGGAGAGATGAGAGAGAGATGGAGAGAGAGGAGAGTGAGGAGAGAGAGAGAGAGAGAGAGCGATGAGGATAGAGAGAGAGAGGGAGAGAGAGAGAGGAGAGAGAGAGAGGAGGAGGGAGAGGAGAGAGAGAGAGAGAGTGAGAGAGAGGAGAGAGGAGAGAGAGGAGAGAGGAGAGGAAGAGAGAGAGGAGGAGAGAGAGGAGGAGAGAGAGGAGAGAGAGAGAGGAGAGAAGGAGAGGATGAGGAGAGATGGAGGAGAGGAGAGAGGAGAGGGAGAGAGACGAGGAGGAGGAGGGAGGGAGAGAGAGGAGAGGAGGAGGAGGGAGAAGAGGGAGAGAGAGGGAGAGAGAAGGAGAGGAGAGGGAGAGGAGAGAGGAGAGGAGGGGAGAGGTGGGAGGAGGAGAGAGGGGAGAGAGAGAGAGAGGTGAGGATGGAGGGAGAGAGAGGGAGAGAGAGAGAGTGAGGAGGAGAGGAGGAGGGAGAGAGGAGAGAGGGGAGGAGAGGAGAGGGAGAGGAGGAGAGGGAGAGGAGAGAGAGAGGAGAGAGAGGAGAGGAGAGTGAGAGGGAGAGGGAGAGGAGGAGAGGAGAGAGGGAGGAGGGAGAGGGTGGGAGGG
>NC_061854.1:27650245-27652745 GCF_019202785.1 Penaeus chinensis
CGAATGGCATATACTTTGAAGAAAAATGTGCCTTTGGTATCATGGTGTGAAAGCAACATCTCTCCTGGAGTTCCCATTTGTTTTATATGGAAATAAGATTAATTATATATATTGTCTAAGCGTATGGGACTAATTGCAAAATTGTCAGGAATAGCTGACAAGAAGTACAGTTCGAGAAATATTGCATAGTGTTCTTTCAGGCTTTTCCATGGCAGATTTATGATTGAATTTGATTAATTGTCTCCTGCCAGTGTTTTCACATTCTGTCATATGTGGCTCTAGAGTAAAGGAATAAAAGAGAGAAGGAAAAACGAGGAACAGAAAAAGGGAAAGCAGAAGCAAAAATGCATGACAGTAAAAAATGGAAATGAAATTTTGGGCAAAACAGAAAGGGAAAAAGAGAGGGAGAAGGAAGGGTAAAGAAATGCAGCAGAAATAGGAATGGTTGGAGTTGGAGGAGTTGGCACTGGAGATGGGGCTGGATTGGGGCTGGATTGGGGCTGGATGGGGGCTGGAGTTGGGTTGGGATTAGCTGTTAGTTGGAGTTTGGAGTTGGGGTAGGGTGGAGTTAAGTTTGGAGCTGATGTTGAAGCTGGGTTGGAGTTAGAGATGGAGTTGAATTGAAGTTGTGTTGGGGTTAAGTTCAGGTTGTGGTTGGAGATGAGGTTGGGAGTTAGTGGAGTTGGAGGAGGGAGATGATGGTGGGGGGATTTAAGGCCATTCTATATGAGCAACATGAGCAAATTTCTTGTGACCAACTTTGCTGCCTACTGACATCATAAGAAGTCACCTACCTAAAGCACATATACATTTTTTTGGCATGGCCACTTGAAAGATAAATACAGTGCACATGATTTTTTGAAAATGATACATGCAGAAGAAGGAGAAAAATGACAGTGGTGAGTTTATTTGGCATGGTCCAACAGATTTTGAACAGGGCTATGCCATGTCATGTTCTCTTTAGATAGGCATATCATGCTATGTAGAAATACTATACTTGCAATGTTTATCATCTTCAGATTTGTTTAAAGTTGCTCAATGTTGTTTTCCTTAATTTCACAAGTAGACTTTTGTGTCTCACATGATGCACATTTCTGGACAAAATTCCTTGTCATTTGGAGTCTAACACTTGATCTGTTGGGTGGTGTCTATGTTGAAATTCATCTTATGTGGCCTTCCCTGTGAAACAGTGCGTGTAGATTAACAGGCATTTTTTCTACACAGTGATTTGATGCCTCCAGAGATGTCAGAGCTGCATACACTGAAAAATAATATGCTGTCATATCACTTAAGAAATTTTGTGGACTGCATCTTCTATATTTTCCACCCTCCGTGACTGAAGTCAGAGGGGCAATTTCCAAGCTGAATAGTGGTAAAGCACCAGGTGTTTGTGGCATGCCAGCTGAATTATTAAAGGCTATGTCAAGGAGCATGCATGTAGTCCTGTCTGCCATCTGGCAGACTGGTACCATTCCCCCTGACCTGCTGAGGAGTGTGGTTGTCCCTCTCTGAAAGGGGAAAGGGGATCGGTGGGACTGCCGCAATCACCGAGGCATTACACTACTCAGTGTACCAGGCAAGGTAGTCATGCACATCCCACTTAGACATATCAGAGACCACCTGCTGAGGCACCAAAAGCTGGGGCAATCTGGATTCACTCCTGGTAAGTCCACAGTAGACCACATCCTGGCGCTTCGAGTCATTGTAGAGCACCGTCGTGAATTCGGATGTGGGCTGCTTGCAGCTTATATTGACCACAAGAAGGCGTTTGATACCGTGCATTGTGAATCACTCTGAGAGATCCTGAGGCTAAGAGGAATTCCAACAAGGATTGTTAGATTAATAGCAAACCTGTATACAGTCACTGAAAGTGCTGTAAAGTGTGGTGGGGGCCTGTCGAGCTTCTTTCCTGTTAGTTCAGGTGTGAGGCAAGGCTGTGTTCTTGCACCAACACTTTTCAACATTTTCATGGATTGGATACTGGGTACAGCTACTGTCCAAAGTCACTGTGGAGCAACTCTGGGCAATATCAAGGTTACAGACCTTGACTTTACTGATGATGTTGCCATTCTATCTGAATCTCTGGAAACCCTAGTGGCGGCTCTTGATGCATTTACCAATGAAGCGAAGCCCCTGGGGCGGCTAGAGGTCTCCTGGACCAAGACCAAGATCCAGGATTTTGGGGGCCTACTAGGAGACCCTGTGCGGTTGGTACGTGCTTGTGGTGAAAACATCAAAGTTACAGAGAGTTTTATATACCCGGTAGTGCAGTTTATGGCTCCAGGCTGTCAGACCAGGAAGTCAGTAGACGGATTGGCCTGGCAGCAGGGGTCATGAAATCTCTCGACAAGAGTATTTGGAGATGCTGGTACCTGTGCAAAAGGACCAAGCTATGTGTCTTCAAGGCCCTGATACTGCCATTTTTATTATATGGTAGTGAAACCTGGATGCTATCTTGTGTTTTGGAATCTTGGCTTGATGCTTTTTGTAACATATCCTT
>NC_061854.1:27662745-27665245 GCF_019202785.1 Penaeus chinensis
AGTGAGGAGAGAGAGAGGAAGAAGGAGAGAAATGAAGGAGAAGGAGAGAGTGAGAGAGAGAGAGAGAGAAGAGATGAGAGAGAGAGAGAGGAGGAGTGAGAGAGAGAGTGGGGAAGATGAGGAGAGAGAGAGAAGAGGAGAGAGAGAGAGAGAGAGAGAGAAGAGAGAGGAGGGGAGGAGAGAGAGGAGATAGAGAGAGGAGAGGAAGGGGAGAGAGAGAGGAGAGAGAGAGAGGAGGAGAGAGGAGAAGGATGAGGGAGAGAGAGGAGAGAGAGGAGGAAGAGAGAGGAGAGAGAGGAGAGAGATGAGAGAGAGGAGAGAAGAGAGGGAGAAGAGAGAGGAGTGAGAGGAGAGGAGAGAGACGAGAGAGAGGGAGAGAGGGGAGAGATAGAGAGAGTGAGAGAGAGAGAGAGAGAGAGGAGATAGAGAGAGGAGAGAGGAGGAGAGAGGGGGAGAGAGTGAGAGGAGAGGAGATGAGATGATAGAGGATGGAGAGGAGAGAGAGAGAGGAGAGAGAGCGGAGGAGGAGTGAGAGAGAGGAGAGAGAGGGAGGAGAGAGAGAGAGGAGAGAGGAGAGAGGGAGAGGAGAGGATGAGGGAGAGAGAGTGAGAGAGAGATGAGAGAGAGAGATGAGAGAGAGAAGAGTGAGAGGAGAGAGAGGAGAGAGAGGAGAGAGAGAGGAGAGGGTGAGGTGAGAGATGAGAGAGGAGAGGAGAGTAGGGAGGAGGAGAGAGGAGAGGGAGAGAGGTTGGATAGGAGAGGAGAGAGAGAGGAGGAGGAGATGAGAGAGAAGAGATGGAGGGAAGAGAGAGGGGAGAGAGAGGAGGAGAGAGAGGAGAGATGAGGAGTGAGGATGGACGGGAGGGAGGAGAGGAGAGGGAGGGAGAGAGAGAGGAGAGTGAGACGAGAGAGTGAGAGGAGGCGAGGGAGGGAGAGAGGAGAGAGAGATAGAGGGGAGAGATGAGAGGAGGAGAGAGAGAGGGAGAGAGGGAGAGGGAGGGGGAGGGAGAGTGAGAGGAGGAAGGAGAGAGAGAGGAGAGAGATGAGAAGAGGAGGGGAGGGAGAGGAGAGTTGAGAGAGAGGGAGAGGGAGGAGAGAGGGGGAGGAGAGAGAGGAGAGAGAGGAGAGAGAGAGAGGAGGAGTGAGGATGGAGAGAGAGAGAGAGAGGGAGGAGGATAGAGGAGAGAGAGAGAGGAGAGAGGAGAGAGGAGAGAGAGGGGAGATGAGAGAGAGAGGAGAGAGGGAGACGAGAGAGAGCGAGCAAGAGAGAGAGAGAGAGAGGCGATGAGAGAGAGAGAGAAGAAGAGAGAGAGAGAAGAGAAGGAAAGAGGGAGAAAGGAGGGAGAGACGAAAAGAGAGAAGAGAGCGAGAGGAGACGCGAGAGAGAGTGAGAGAGACGAGGAGAGAGAGAGAGGAGAGAAGAGGAGAGAGAAGAGAGAGAGAGTTGAGGAGAGAGAGGAGGAGATAGAGTAGGAGTGAGGAGAGGAGATGAGAGGAGAGAGGAAGAGAGAGAGGAGAGAAGAGAGAGATGAGAGAGTGAGAGAGAGAGAGAGAGAGCGAGGATGAGAGATGAGAGAAGAGAGAGAGAGTGAGAGAGAGTGAGAGAAGAGAGAGGAAAGAGAGAGAGAAATGTGAAAAGAGAGGAGAGAGAAATTGAGAAGAGAGAGAGAAGTGAGAGAAGAGAAAAAGAGGGAGAAAGACGAGACAGAGAGTGAGAGCGAGTGAAGAGAGTGAAGAGAAGTGAAGAGAGAGAGAGAGAGAGAGAAATGAGAGAGAGTGAGAGGAGAAGCGAGAGCGTAGAGGAGAGAGCGAGAGAGAGGAGAGAGAGACGAGAGGAGAGGAGAGAGAGGAAGTGAAGAGAGAGAGAGTGAGAGAGACGAGAGAGAGAGGAGAGGAGAGGGAGAGAGAGAGAAGAGAGGAGTGAGACAGAGAAGAGAAGAGAAGAGAGAGAGAAGAGAGAGAGAAGAGAAGAGTGGTTGGAAAAGAAAGAAAGAGGAGAGGAGAGAGAGAGAGAGAGGTGAGAGGAGGTGAAGAGTAGTGAAGGTAGGAGAGAGTGAAGAGGAGTGAAGGAGTGAAGAGAGAGATGAGAGAGAAGATGAGAGAGTGAGAGAAGAGAGAGGGAAGAGAGAGAGAAGGAGAGGAGAGAGAGGAGAGAGACGACGATGAGAGAGAGGAGAGTCGAGAGAGAGAGAGAGAGCGAGAAGAGATGAGAGAGAGAGAGAGGAAGGGAGGAGAGAGACAGGAGAGGAGAGAAGATGATTAGATGTGAAAAGAGAAGGAGAGAAGAGAGAGGAGATGAAGAGTATGAGAGAGGAAGAGGGGACGGGAGAGGAGAGAAGGAGGGAGAGAAGATTGGAAGGGGACGAGAGAAAAAGGGGGCTCTCTCTTTTCCTCTCCTCTTCTACTTCCTTCTCTCTTCCTCTCCTTCTCTCTCTCACTCTCTCTCTCCCTTTTCCTCTCTCTCTTCTCTCTCTCCTCTCTCTCTCTCTTTCTCCCCTTC
>NC_061854.1:27671314-27673814 GCF_019202785.1 Penaeus chinensis
CACACACTCACATACACACACACACACACACAAACACAAACACAAACACAAACACACACAAACACACACACACACGAAGGTTACAGCTGCAAATCGTGTCCTGCAGTGGAACCGCGTCGTGCGGGCTTCGAATCCCAGTGAGAATTTCCCTTCTGATTACCAGTGGTTGTGCCGAATAAAGTATTCATGCTTCATGCCCGAAACATGCAATGCATTTCGAGCCTTTCGTGACGCCCGCATTGGGGGGGGGGGGGGGGGCAGTAGGAGGGATAGGGGCTGTTGCTCATGGTTGCGCACGTCGACCTTTTCCTGATATTGCTTTTAGCATGTCCTGTCTTCCCTTCTCTCGCTCTTTATCTCTACTTGCTCCCTCTCTTTCATATTTTTTTTTCTCGATTCCGCCCTCCCTCTCCCTCTCCTCCCTCCCTCCCTCCCTCCCTCCCTCCCTCCCTCCCTCCCTCCCTCCCTCCGTCCGTCCTTCCCTCCCTCTCTCCCTCCCTCCCTCCCTCCCTCCCTCCCTCCCTCCCTCCCTCCCTCCCTCCCTCCCTCCCTCCCTCCCTCCCTCCCTCCGTCCGTCCTTCCCTCCCTCCCTCCCTCCCTCCCTCCCTCCCTCCCTCCCTCCCTCCCTCCCTCCCTCCCTCCCTCCCTCCCTCCCTCCCTCCCTCCCTTCCTCGCCCCTGTTTTCCTTTCTCTCTCTCTCCTCCCTCTTTCCCTCCTTGTCAACTCCCCTGTGATGGTTTCCCTTTAAGCATTTCGTCGATGAATTAATCTGGGTTTGGTCGGGGATCCTCATACCGTGCTCATGGTTTCCTCCTCTCCGCCTTTCCTTTCTCTTCTCTCTATTATCTTACTATCTCTCTGTCTCTTATCTCACATTCTCCTTCGTCATTTTGTACGACATTTTGCCGTTGTTTCTCCAACAACTTCATCATCCCTTTACTCTTGCAGGCTTACTTGGATCTGCCTCTCACCCCCCCCCCCCCTCTTCTCTTCTGTTCGTAATCCTGGTCAGTCCTGCTCTGTATTCTGCCCTCGTACCTCACGACCGCTCCCCTTCCACAGGCCTACCTTACTCTACCGATGGCCGCTAAGGACTTGGTTTGAATATTTCAGGATTCTTCTGTTACCCAAAATTGAATGAGATTCACACTGGATTAATATAGGATTGGAGGGTGAGCTATGCTACGCAGGGTGGTTAAATGACCAGCACTTTTTCTCTCCATCGTTTCATATTTGACCTTGAGTGAAGGTGCGTGACTCGGGAAGTTCGATTATTCGTGCGTGTTCACCTCGACGCGTTGAACTATTCGGCTTTACGCCCCTCGTAGTGTAGTTGGTTAACGTCATGGCTTGCTCTTGCTACCGGGGCATAGTCCAGCTCTTTTTCAATCCCTGTGTCCTCTTGGTGGGTCTTTCCTGTGTAGAGATCACGCCCTCCTTCGTGTCCATGGAGGCATGAACCCACAGTTCGCTCGCGATTTGGCACTGTTTTCATGAGACTCGTGCTTGCGGGCGTTCCACAGACAATTATACGTTGGGTGAAAGCAAGCCGGATCGAGATCGATTTCTGGAACCACCAAGTCTGCTGCCGGACCACTTGAAAGCAACCCCACCTCGTGCCCATTATCGGAAGCACACTTGCTGGCTGGCGTGATGGAGGGATTTCAAAACGTGGATTTTGGTGAAAAGCGAGACGGCTTAACGATTTGCTCCCTCCCGAGCCAAGGCGTCCATGAGGCGGAGCGAGGCCGTTGTGACCCCAGGCTGGTTACGACACCGAGGCTTCGGAGCCCACTTCTGGTCAGTCAGGGGACGTGCACCTCCTGCGCTGCCTTCTCCTCGTGTGTGTGTGTGTGTGTGTGTGTGTGTGTGTGTGTGTGTGTGTGTGTGTGTGTGTGTGTGTGTGTGTGTGTGTGTGTGTGTGTGTGTGTGTGTGAGTCTGTTTCTCTTTGCGTGTGGAGGAGAGGGCTCCAGTGTGTGTCCAGTGCGTTTAAAGTGCCTCGAATCTCGAACCACTCGGTGCATGGTTTTTGCAGGTCACCTTAGCATTCGCACAGTATCCAGGCGCACAGCCGTCACTGGGGGTCTCGGCACCCCCCCCCCCCCCACCTTCGTGGCGCCTCGTTGCGCCAGCCGAAGGGCCCACTCCGCATGAAGGCAAATTCCGATAGGCAGTCATGCTTAATCTTTAAGGATATTACTATAGACCTGTTAATTGTGGTTACCAGAACCGAAGTTAGTTTTTCGGACAAACGAAATAACTAATATTGTGTAGAAGTGCTCACACACACACATACACACTACATGCATGTGTGTGTGTGTGTGTGTGTGTGTGTGTGTGTGTGTGTGTGTGTGTGTGTGTGTGTGTGTGTGTGTGTTTATTTGTGTGTGTGTGTGTGTGTTACACAAATGTGTTCGTGCACGCTCTTGAGAGGGAATCGGCTACAGTTAGTTATCGCGTGTGCGTGAGGTTGTTCGCTTCTCCGTCAGTAGCTCCGAC
>NC_061854.1:27683814-27693814 GCF_019202785.1 Penaeus chinensis
ATTTCAACCCCGTTATAAGGACAAACACGACTGTCCAGTTTTTTGCATATTAGAGAAATTTTGGTGACGTTGGTGCTTGTGCTGAATCGGGACTTTTCACAGTAATGTTTTTTTCTAGTATATACTATGTAACACACACACACAGACACACACACACACACACACACACACACACACACACACACACACACACACACACACACACACACACACACACACACACACACACACACACGCACGCGCGCGCGCACGTACATGTACGGTACCTTAATTAGTTCATGATCGTAACACAGGCACCACCAGTCTTGTTTATTTACTATGCGGCAGCCTTCCTCCTTAAAGCAGTGTCTTCACTCTCCGTTTCAATCTGGGAAGATTTTGCCACCCTGCTCCGTCCGCCCGCGCGTACGTCCGTCCGCGACCGTCACACACGCGTGGAAACTCGTACACGTGCATAGCCTTGGGCCCGCCATGTCCTCTGGTCTGGGCGCTGGCCAGAGCGTACCTATAGGCCAGGTGGAAATGTTTGTTTGAAGTACAGTGAAAAATCATAGCATTTTTAAAAAGATAAGTGAGATGAATATATTATATTCTGTAATTAAATCGCACATTTATTTGTGTGTATGAGAAGCAAGAGGGAGGGGGGGGGGGGAGGAAGAGAGAAAGAATAAATATCAATGAGAAAAGAGTTGATATGAGCAAACATAGAAGGGAGAAATTAGGCACTTCGCTGACAATTTCATTACCCAACAAACCATATAGTTCCATTAAAGCTACTTTTGCTGTCTTCACCAGTAGCATCCAGAGAAAATTAGGCCTTTTTTTATTTACCTTTGTGTATACATGACCTGCACGGATTAATTGCACGTCTTGTATAAAAACTACAAAAAACGTTACATTCATGCGACTTGTATCAACCTGGCAATTAGGTAGGTTGTGTTATCTCCATTCCTTTGTGTCATAACTTGACTGATAGTTACCTAGTACCAGAATCAGACCAATGGTCCCCTTTACTTCTGCATCATCATCTTAAAAGAAAAGTGTTAAAATATATAATACAGTTTCCTCTTTTCTTATGAGAAGCACAATCCGGAATATAGTCAAAAAGAGGAATTATAATGATTTTAATGATTGTAAGGATGGTAATCAACATTAAATTGTTTATCTCAGTCCCTCGTCTTTTACACTATTTTTGAGTGTAAAAACTGTTCCTAGTAACGACTTGAACAATTTATTTTCGTTCGGGAATAGCCTATAAAGTATTGCAAGATAAAGTTCTTCATGATTTTCCTGCCATCAAGTAACCGTTTATCATAGCCGTTATCCTTCCATATTGCGCCACAAATCGAAAGGGCGCGAACACGTATCTCAAAGATTTTTTTTGTTCCTTTGTCCGCGTATAAAGGGCGGCGAAAATGATGCTGTAGTTTGTTGCTTCCTCCCCATTTATGGTATAAACGCAAATTTACGATATGGGGTGCGTTGGTTTCTCGTGCGATCTGAATAGGGACGAGGAGACGTAGAAGAGGCAGAGAAGTCGAGATAGAATGAGAGACTGGAGTGAGGAAATCCAGGGTATGCGGACACGCAGCGAGGGTACAGACATATTAACGATGTCCCAGATTTCCTTATCGAACGTAAATGATAAGTTGTTATCTGAAGTGCAGGCTAACGCGACGAATCTTCTTTAAGAAGGGAAAACTCTGCGGACATTGACATCCATATTTCATAAAGGTGCTGCACATATAACTAAAACTAAATGTGATAAAGCAAACCAGAGCAAAGATTAGTTCTTGCTATGATATCACACATTGGCAGAACGGAAAGTTAAATTGATTTTATATTTTTTTTAGACATGAAAGATTCTGTATAAAGCATTATCGCCAGTTTTCGCCGGAAAAAAAATCAACGAATTGCAAATGCAAACAACATTATGATGGCTTAGGCTTAGATACACGCTCTACTGCTATGTCGATAAACGTAGAATATACTTAGTGTAAATTTTGCAGTCTGTTACAAATGGTGAAGTCTTTCGGGTCACCTTACCTAACATAAGGTCTGGGGAACTCTGTGAATATGTTATATGGTGTACTAGGAAATATGCATGTAATGTAATTTTACGACCGGCAGTCATGCTGGATGGTGAGAAAGGACTAAACTGACGTATCTGCTCTATTACAGTACCCTTGTATGGTTCCCACGAGACAAACTAGACAGTGATAGCGGCGGACAGGATTGGAACTCAGATTTATTGGCTTACTTGATGGTACGATCAATAGATTAAAACAGGAAACCCTTAAACATTTCATGGCTGATTGTAATGTAATATAGTTTATCAGAGAACACAAGGAGTTATGTGGTTACTGTATCCATTCAGATACACCAGAAGACATTTTTTTCATCACAGATACAGACGCGTTTAAACCAGAATTGTTATGATGTTTTTGCTCTTCCTTATAATATGAGTTAAATGCACATTATTCTTTTCAAGATTAAAAAGGAAATTATGGATTTGGTGAAAAAAACATTAGTCGGACTTGCTATAATACCCAAGAAAAGAATCGTCTAAAATTAGAAGCGCGGGTGTGTCAATGTGGACTCAGGTTTGATTTTAGAAATATGGTGGTCATATTGTTTTTCTTTATTTCTTATGATGTATATTTTTACATGTATTTATTTGAGATAATGGTACATTTGCAGTCATTAAAGTGGTCAACAGATATTGCGCAGTGCTAGAGTTGTTTTAGTATCCAGTCCATGTAGAAGTGAAAAATTTCATAGTCTCATTGTTTAGCCGAGACTCTTTAGTCCTTGTTCTCATCCTGGTTGAATCGTAATTGTTAAAATTCATCGATCGCAGCGTTTCTGCCTAACGAGGGAGTTCCTTGCTACTGCCCGTTGGTTATCAGGAATGAGGCGGTTATCTCAAGTGGTAGCCGGTCAGGCGGTTCGGGGTGGGGGGAGGTTACACGTGACCCATAACAAATAGATTGTGGAGTATACCCACTGCCCTTCCCCGTGCGCCGGGGATGAGGTGCCAGATATTGATAATGACGCCTGGTGCACACTAAATGGAAGTACTCAATGTCTGTCTGCTCCATGGCAGTTCGTACGAGATTGCGACGATAGGCTAGTATAGTACACGTGCCCGAGTCCACAGGCCGTATTTCTTCTGTCGTGCCAGTGTGGTGAGGTGCTCTAGACTTTGCATCATAATTCGGGGTAACCATAGAAATACTGTGAGCACTCCCTGAAATCAGAAAAATAAACTAATTAAATCGGGAATGTATAAGTCGTCCTGCTTTGTAAAGGAACCTCTGAAAATATCCTATCAGTTTTGGCGTCACTCTTCGCGGCCGCCTGCACTCGTGCCCGACACCGCCATTGATTTTATTCTGGTATGCCCGGCTTCTGCTTCTGCTGCTGCTGGCGGAGGTGTTGCAGTGAGGTGGGAAGGAGAGGATGCGGGAGGAGGTGAAAGGGGGGATGGAAAGGGAGGGATGAAGACTCAAATCCTGTTAAGAGCACTGCGATTATGTGATGCTTTTGTGAAATGGCAGCTGATAGTTTGCTAGATCTGTTACTGTTGACTATCGATGGCTGTTGAATACACACATATCCAGGCGAAAGAATGTGATGAAATTTCTGCCAATATTGGAAACCACTGTTGTCATCTTTCGTTATTAGTTACGATTATTATCAAACACGGGCAACATCGCTGGCAACATCGCCGTAAGTACCACTCCTGGAACTGTTGATGCTGATGCTTTTGAAACAGAACCGGTAAAGATGTCGGTAGTTTTTAAGCCGCTTTCCAAGCGGTAGCTATAAGCGGACTGGATGACAATTTTAAGGTATCGTTGTTGAATAAAGCATCACTGTGTTGTCAGTTTTGTGCAGTGTAATTAATAATTTTCCCTTCGGAAAGCATGGGAGCGGCTTTAATATTGCAACTGCACAATAAGATATTGAAAAAAAATGGAATGTATTAACTGATATAAATGAGAACTTCCTTAAATAATAATCACACTGATTGGACCAAGAAAAACGCCTCCCGACTGTAATGCTGCTGACAGTACATTAAATAATATAACTCCATTGGTATTACTTATCAACCCACTACAGATACCTCATCGCCGAAGCTTCAGAATACCGCTTGCCCACCTCAGAATATTGCCAATATCACCATATCTTTAAACGACCATGTTCGTACAGTTATTTGCGTCCTTACAGCCACATAGTCACGCAACCCATTCTGATAAAACGGGAGTTCAGCGCAGCCTCCTGCACGGACCCACCCGGAGGAGCCACTCCCTCCCGCAGAAGTCCAATCCGCTCACGTATGGGTCTCTCGGATTTCATTTTCGAGATTGGCTTTTATTCGGAGAAGCCTGGAATTTATCCGAGCCACAGAGGTGCTGCGGCTGCATCCAGGGCGGCGCGGAATTTTCCAGACGACCTTATTGAAGTGGGTGAAGTGGTCGGCGAGAACCGATGAAGTGTCAAAAGGGATTCTCGACCATCCCGGCGTTTGCGAAGAGGTACCGGCGATTTTTTCTTGGATTTATCATTGTTTAAAATTTGCCTTTTGTATTGACCGAAGTTGATGTTATCCTCACGATTTTACAATTTCCATTACCATTTATTACCACTGATACTATTAGCATAATCGTCATGGCAATAACCATAACAATGTTTTGCCATATGGAATAAGTTTTCTCGTTTTTTGCGCTAAATTGAGATTTTTTTATCTGCAGATGTACCTTTTTTTCTTTTGTAGGATGAGTTAAAAACGATATTATTTGTTTACTTTACATTTATATGAAGTTGAAAAAACCGTTCATGTCTCTACTTCCGTCCACACACACACACACACACACACACACACACACACACACACACACACACACACACACACACACACACACACACACACACACACACACACACACGGCAGAGCATGATTCTATCAGCTTTAGTGCAGCAGAAGAGGCAGAAATAGCGCCGAGGGCTTCCAGTGCCTGGTGCCAGCGGAATTCCTTGATAGAAGTCCCTTGAAATCGGGAATATTTACCTTCTGCTTTACGTTTGAAGTCTGTTGGGAAGTGTTTTTTTATATTGTTTATGTGACATCTCTGCTTGGTAGTATATCGTTTTAAATCCATTTTTTTCAGAAGAACAAAACATAATATCTTCAGACTGTTTAAAGAACAGGAAAGTTGGACAACTAGCATTGAAAAACGTTCGGCAACGACTGTGCTGAAAGTACCGGGGTAGCCCTTCGTGCTCCTCCAACGTACGAGTGACGTTAGAACTAGTCCACAGCGCAGACAGCTCACTCGAAAGAGCGTAGACGAACCTGCAGCTCACCGTCGCGCACACGCAGCCTCAGAACACAGCGCAGGTTTAGCTCGCAGCCCTAGTCACAGGGACAGCGGGAGAGCATGTGTCTGGAAACAGTGGGCGTGTGGCTGCGGTCGTGGGTGGTGCAGGCCAAGGCGAGGTTTCGTTACCGCATCGACAAGGCTCACGCGGCCAGGGCCAGGAAGCGCTGGATCAAGCGCCAGAAGTCGGTGATAAGGGCCAATTATCAGCAGGATTGTCACAGCGATCCTCTGGACCACCTGGGGCACCATCCCTACAAGCCCACTACCTATGTGTCCGACAGCGAGGACGAGGAGTGTAGGCTCACCTACAACTCGGATCAGGTGATTCTCTATCTGCCTTTTAGCGGCACTTTCACCTACGTCAGTGCCTGGGTGAACGTTCATAGTGTCTTTATTACCTTCTGAACCGCTGTACGAAGAGAAAAAACAGTGTTATGACGGTATTGTTCACATTTTTGGTTGCCTTTATAGTATGTATAGACCATTGAAATTAATGGACAAATGCATTGTTAAATGAAGCATTGCTGGAAAATGCCCAGTTACGGTAGACTTCCTCTGAAGTCTTGGACGTCACATGTTACTTTATAAAATCAAGTTGCCGTCATTATGGGTGAATAAGTTTCGTTTTAAATGACTGTAATTTTTCTATCATATACAGCTTGTAGATGATGTAGTGAGTATACAAAGATTTTTGCGCACACACACACACACACACACGCACACACGCACACACGCACACACGCACACACGCACACACGCACACACACACACACACACACACACACACACACACACACACACACACACACACACACACACACACACACACACACACACACACACACACACACAGGTCTATATAAGTACTTATATAGACCTTACACACACACACGCAGCCGCTCATGCACACACGCGCAGGAACAAACGCACAGGCAGTTCGCACACGCCTGCCGCCGGTGCCCGAATGACGGTCTCCTCCCTTCCGCAGGGCGTCGGGGTGCTGTCGCCGCAGCGGCTGAGTCAGCGCCTGAACGAGAACGCGCTGGCCCGGGAGGCGGTGGGCGAGAGCGACGCGGAGCTGGCTCAGTATCTCAAGGACGAGCGAATCGCCCTCTTCCTCCAGAATGACGAGTTCATCAACGAGTTAAGGACCAACCGGGAATTCATGACGGCGCTGCAAGAAGGTCAGTGAGGATAGTGTCTTTGGTTTGCTTGCGAATCGGGGGGAGAAACATGGACTGGAGGTGATCGGGTGTAACTGTTCTGAAGTGACGTCTTGCTCGTCTGCCTGCAGATTATCAGTCGGAAGCAGCAGACGATGAGGAAGTGGATGGAACAGAGGTCAAGGGGCAGTTAGCACATCTTGATGATGCTACGCTCAGAGAGAGAATTGCCACAATGGGTAAAGGTAAGTGAGCTTAGGACATATTCCCTCCCAAACACACGTTATTTTTGCTTTATTGATTACGTATGATGAGATATAGACACAGTTAAACATTATTATAATGCATGTACACGAAAATCTGCTTTACCCAAACATTTGCTGCCATGTTGAAGGCAACCGCATTGCTCATATACCGGAACATACATGTAAATGAGCATTCAGTGCCCCAGGGGAATTCCTGGTCTTTGCTCATGGCCTTTTCTTTTTCCAGCCTCAAGGAAAAAATTTGCACAGATTGCTAAGGTATTTTCACGACGTAAGCGCAGTGGAGGGAGAAGTCTCCTCCCCAGCACAGGGAGGGAACAGCTCCTTATATCAGCTGATCCTCTCATTGAAGACGATGATGATGACAGGCAATTGCAGGTCAGCCGCCGATGTTAAATGCTGGATGCTTTTGTTGGTTTTGATTATCTCACATCTGCTATCAGACAACTTTAATGGAGATTGTTCTATTTTAAAGCTTGTGTTATAATGAAGTATAACTGCCAAAATAATAGGCATTTTGAATTTGTTTTGGTCTTATTAGTAATTTTATATATATCAGACTAAGCATATATAGTTGTGATAACTTTTCTTTTTCAGCCTGGAAATATTCTATTTATTTTGTAATTGCCAAAATTCTAGTAACATTATGAGACACTGATCAAAAGGCCATTAAAATAATAACAAATATTTTTGTACTTGGATAAGGGTATCCACATCAAAATAATTGATTGAGAACATAGGTATATAGGCATTAGATGGGCATGTCAGTAAAGGCATATTCATTTTTGTTTTCTAACTAATAATAAATGATCAATAGTATAGTCTGCTGATTATACTATATATAGTATATCTATACCCTTTAATACTTTAATGGAGTATGTGAAAATGTGACAAGATTTTTTAAGCCTGGCTATATAGATGGCAAATTTAGGGAAACTGATCAGTTTTTGTAACCCATAAAATAAACATAGAGGAAGATATTTGGTCAGATATTTTGATATTTACATTGTCGTGTTTAGATCATTAGAACTATTAAGCACTATTGCATATGCTCAAGGGCACTTCTATTCACATTCAGTTATGACTTTCCAGCAAGTGGAGGGAAATATGGCAGCTTCCCCAAGACACCTTCGGTAGAGGTATGTAAAGGATACCTGTGATGCAGTTACAGGACCACAACCTCAGCATGGAAAATCATCTTGTGCTTAAGATGTGACATTGCTGTGGGTTCTGAACAACTGGCAGCGATCAATTTTGGAGAAAAGGATGAGCGTGTTTGGGTTGGGCTTTCAGAGGGACTCCACTCAAGGCATAATAGTGTACCTCTTGAAAGTTTACTTATAATATGATTGTTTTTTCACTTTGAGAAGCATGTTGATTGTTTTCTGAATGTTGTATTGTGATGCAGTGAAACCAAAGCATTTTTAATCTGAGTTATACCTTATTAGTAAGTTAGTTTCATTATCAGTTACACTTCAAGTATGAGGAACACGTCTTTTCTTTTCAGTGTTACAATATAATCAGGGCATTTATCATAACACTTGGTTGTACTTTATGTAGTCATGTCTGTGACAGAAGTATGAATTACAGGTGAAAGTCTGAATATGAATATTTTCATTGAATGTTCATATGAAACTTTAGTCAGAATAGATATCTAATCTTTCACCTCGGTTATCAAGAGTTCTCAGTATACCCAAGTTCTCTTTTCCCTGTGGGAATGAAATATGAAAGTGTTAATGACATTTTAAATAGAGACATGGAAATTGTATTTTTTAATAAGATGATGTGAAACAAGGCATGAGCGATACTTTTTTTGTATAATTGAAGAGAATTTTATAAGGATATTAACTGGCAGTTTAATAGCAGATTGGTAAAGTTTATGTTGTAATATATATCAAAAAGGAAAATGTATAAATTATATTTCTAGTATATTGCATATAGGTAAGTTGAGACAGTGTTTCCCATGATTGGAGTAATCATTGCTTATAGAATGAGCAACAAGCCAGAAATGGAGAAAGGAGTTGCGCTTAGGTAGATGGTTACAAGGAAAGGATTATTAGCTAGCTTGTAATAGCCAGGCAGTTTATGCTCTTATACCATTATTTCTGTATGGTAGAACTTAAAGCCTTTGTTGGCCATGGTTACCACAGGAAGATACAAGTCAAGATTTTTTCCTTTTCTGTGTGCAAATGTCTGTGCTACTGGTGAGTCACAATGTTATGGTCATATGACGTGTGATATAGATTATACTCAGTGCCAAGACTAGTGGATAATGATTTTATGATAAGTATAAACCCTTTTCTTTTAAGTGAAAAGCCTGTTATCACTGATGCTACTATACTGCAGGACAATAACCCTTTATTTTTTATCCATCAACTGATAAAATCTTTCAGTTTTCTTAATGAAATTTAATGATGTTAGATACTTTTGTTTATTTTATTGAACATTAAGTAGAATTGATTAATCAAACCTTTGCATATGTCTTTGACATAACAGACTAATTATTAAACTAAAGCTGTAGAATTATAATTTTGAGAATTATACTGTGATATGCAAAGGAG
Organism: Penaeus chinensis; assembly: GCF_019202785.1. Lineage (NCBI taxonomy): Eukaryota > Metazoa > Arthropoda > Malacostraca > Decapoda > Penaeidae > Penaeus > Penaeus chinensis. The sequence continues at coordinate 27,693,192 of NC_061854.1, forward strand.
ATTGAAACAGATAGACTGATATGGTGATGAAGGTCAGTTTCTTTTTCCACTGTCTGTTTGTTTGTCAGTTAGGTGGACAATACTAAAATATTTGTAAGTATGAGAAGGATATGCTCTCATATAAAATATTTTTCATGTTGGGAAAACCTAAGTTGCAGATTGTTTTCAGAGGCAGACTGTGATTTAGGATTTTTATGAAAGAAATTTAAACCATCCCTTTTTTCATCCCTTCATACAGCTCTTTATAAGTTAATAACTGAGAGTATCACTAATCTGTTAGTCACTTTTATTACTGATATTGCATAAACATGTGTGAAATTATATTAATTGTATTTCAATGCATAATTATATGTTATAGATATATTCAGTTTGAAATGAGAAAAGGCACATGAGTTATTTCACAGCCTAATGGATTTCAGCCAGTATTATTCAGAACTCTTAAAGATAACATTTAATTGTTATGTTCCAATTTTCATTCATAACCTCATGAAGAGTGTGTGTGTGTGTGTGTGTGTGTGTGTGTGTGTGTGTGTGTGTGTGTGTGTGTGTGTGTGTGTGTGTGTGTGTGTGTGTGTGTGTGTGTGTGTGTGTGTGTGTGTGCATGTGTGTGTGCATGTGTGTGT
>NC_061854.1:27716314-27721314 GCF_019202785.1 Penaeus chinensis
ATAACGTCCCAGGTTCATGTTACCAGAAGAGATGAGCAAAAACTGTGGGAAATGGACACTGCCACCTTAAAGACCATAAGAAGTAGAGTAATAAACATCATAGATACAGCTTTAGCAACCTCCTATTTACCACAAAATGACAAAAATATCCACTGTGACAGAACCCAATGGGCACACAGTCATGGCATCTTAAATTGTTGAAAATACTGTGACATGGACTTGGGAACCACATTGTAAAGAATTACCGGTTCGCCAACTGCAAGGTCCTGATTGGCTCTGATAAGTTGAAACATGAGGCAGCTCAGTGGTGACTGGCTGAGGGGCACGAAATGGTATCACTTCACTATCACTTCAGCCAACAACCTTGGGCAAGTCTGGGAATCCACAAATGTCACCATATGAAACAAAGTTCTTTCTAATCCTGGGGACTTGCCTCGTACCTATACCCAATCACAGCGGATTAAGTCTAAGCTCAGCCTTTGTTGCAACCTATTTTCATCCTTTCTGATTTTATACATTGCCTGCATAGATTATTTCATGTATCAGTGAGTAATCTTTTCTCTCTCTATGATAGTGTCATTAGATTTTCCTCATCTTCATGCATCTTTACGTAAATGTATATAAATCTGAACATTACTTGTGTGTTGCACTTATCAACTTGAAGAAATTACCATTGATAAAAAGTACCTAATATTTTTGGTAAGGGTCCAGTTTCATCCAGCCATCTTTTATATAGAAAATAATATATGCAAACGTTAGAGCAAGTAAATCTAAGAAACTTTTCTATGTACTTCTGTTACAACTAAAAAATAATGAGGTTATTAGACACGATGAAACTGGCAATATCCCATATTTACTGGCAAGGTCTACCCCGAGTCATACAAGAGTGAAAAACTATACCACAGTGTGCATCAACTGCGACATACACTTCCCTGCCCAGGTCTCTCATCCTGTGCTGCATTTCAACACGAAGTTAAATTTCCATATACTTGTTCCAGAGGATTAATTCTGCTGACAGACGGATAATTAACATTGACAAAACCACAAGGGGCGAGGTGCAATTCCTATCAAGTCAATCTCTTTGGAAGGAACCGAGTGGTGACGAAGTGTTTGCAGTGAAGTGGAAAGTACCCACAGTCTTTGGCAATGTTGAGAACGATGATGGTACTGATATCTGTGAAACTGTTAACAACAACAACAAGGAGTATATTAACAATGACTGTCAATCCTCTAGAAATCGATCAAAACTAAGCAAAGTCAAAGCCGGTGTCGAGCAAATGTTTCCTTCGCCAAACAACTAAGTAAAAGATTTGGAACGTAATTGCCAGCTCTCGTGAAGTTCTCGAACACTGTTACCGTCACTCTCGGAAACCAAATTATGCCGCCAAACTGCCCATCATGAACTATGGAATGTATACCCCCGGGCCGAGAAGAGTCTAGTGGCGGCGAGCATCGTGACACGTCTTTTCTCTCCGGCGGCTGGCGAGGGTCTGGCGGCCGCCGGTTCCAACATTCTGGGCGCTGGGGATGGCGTGTGGATTTATCTCTTTTTAGGATTTGGGGGGTACTGGTCGATTAGTCAGTATTTATAAAATAAAGGGAATTTTTAAAGAGGTATTCAAAGGTAAAATGTTGGTTCCTTACTGTTTTAGTGAATATAAATTATATGGCGTTTCTTTCTATTTTCTCTTAAATACTTAATACAATTGCATATCAGACATGCAAACATTTTATTTGCATTAGTTTTTAAAAGTAAGCTAATTAGGATGAGGTATTTATGAGTAATAGTGGCCTCGGTGTTTTTCAAAAGTGTTAGTTTTCTCAGAGTAAATATTGGTAAAGTTTGGGTCACTAGAAATATGTGTTTAAGGAGTCATTAATTAGAGTTTTATGAGTTTTTGATAAATTTCGTCACAAGACTGCTGTGTTTGCCGTAGAAGTAGCAACATATGGACTGCAGTGGATGTGAAATACAAAGTGCAGTGACCAGAAACGGCGTAAATAATCGAAAAATGTCGTATTGAGTCCGGCGGAGACCGAAGATGGCGTCGCTCTCGGGACTTGGGACTTCGACCTAAACCGCCTGCAAGGTCCTTCGCGTGACTCAGGTGAGCTGCCAGCTATCCTCTCTGCTTTCCCTGCGTCACTCGGGGGAAGCGAAAGATGTACAAGCGAGACGAGGGGTGGCATGGGGGTCGGAGGTCAAGCGGGACAGATGGTGACCTTGTCCTGGCTTCCTTTGACGTGACCTGACACGCCTTCACTCGCCCTCGAGCCTTATCAGAAGCCCTCGGAGTCGCACTCGGAGGGCGGGCGGGCGGGCGGGGGAGGGCGCGGGTCCCGTCCTGTCCGGAGCCGTCCCCCTTGAGTCGTGGGAGGCAGTGGTTGCCAGCAGCAGTCTGGTGCCTCCTGGTGGTGGTCACTTGGCGCGGCGCTTGGTGCCTGGGCTGGAAAACGGGGGAATGTCTACACTCGTGCAGTTCTAGTACCTTGCGCAGTTGGAGAGGTCATAGTTTGACAAGGGGAACAGTGTTATATCAAGCATTTGCACTCCGAAGGTTGTGAAGGCAAGGTATGGTTATTAATGAAATGGAAGGTCTATAGTTACGTGATAACGGGCACTATCATGGGGAAATCGCAGGATGCCATCGCAAAGAGAAGAAAAAGCTAAAGACTGAATAAGAAATTAGGTCTCAACAAAAGTCACTGAGAGGCTAATGTTGCACTCCGAACTCCTTGTCTTGCTCGTTTAGACTACTTATCAGGACTAACAGATCAGTGAGGCTGTGTTTGGAACCCTCTGAGGCTTGCAATGCAACTAGCTCTTAAGCAATCACAAATTTATCATACCATTGTCTATTTTATATACTGCATAGATTTTTACAACTATTCATATGAATAGGTAACTTATCTGAGACTGCCAAACAATAAACGACCACACCACTATTGTGGTATTGCCCGCTACTGTCATTGTATACGTACAAATGCTATTGTGATGTCGTCTCATCTTGCTCACCCAGCTGCAGAGGTGGGCAAGTTGGACGAGATGAATATCTTATTCCAGACACCAAAATGAGGGTTCGGAACGGTCAAAACATCTCGTTCTTCTTGTCCAACTTGTTAGATGAGGAGTTCTAAGCACAGCGTTAGAGTTGTTTTTTTGTTTATAACGATTGGGCCATCCTGGATAATATTTATATGATCAGATTTATGTTTGTGTGGTGAGAACAAATCTGATTATAATTTCCTCAGCGATCACAGCCAACAATCTTGATGTGATAGTCCCAATGGCAGGGGAGGGCTTGAAGTATATCAGGGAAATTAAAATTCAGCTGAAAAATCACCACAGATGTGCCCACCATTTTTGAAAGCTTAAAGACTGCTGCACCAACATACAAAAAACTTTATGGGAATCTGATCTATCTTTAGTAAAATTAAAGGAAATTCGTCCTATCCAAAGCCCCTGTGATCTTCGTACAATATGTTCTGCCCAGTAAGCCAACCTAACTTAACCTCGTGGGATTTATACAATACATTGTATATTACCTAGCCATGAATCTCCATGGGGGTGATACAATATGCTGTGCTTTATATAGTTCCTGCTAGGGGGCTCCACCCCTCGGACCCCCAGCTTAAGTGACCCAAAATGAATGGAGGGATATGATTTAGCTAAATCAAATAGAATTTCAACATTTTCTCGGTATGAATTACAGTTTGATACATTTGCTTTTTCAAATACTTTGCTCACTGAAAACCATATACTTTTACGTAACAAATACTGAACTTTTCTTCGCTTACATCTACTGTCTGAATCGCTTGGTTTCTAATCACTTTTCAGCATATGGGGCACTTGATGGGCTCAAGTATCAAACTGTGATAGTTACTAATTTCTATTTTTTCTGTATAGCCACTATATAGCTTTATATATGACCTAAAGTTGATGCAAAACTGAAAATGAACCAGATTTTGAATACTGAGACACTTCTCGTCTATGGCAAAAGGTGTACAAACCAAAAATAAAGGAGATACAAGATTGAGAAGAGAGAAAATCACCCCATCTTTTTCTAAGTCCCTTACCATGTTTACACTGCAATGATAAACACTACTATGACCATATAACTCATACCTGTGATCTGTCAAATATTTCATATATTACTACACACTTGGGAAAATGATTATTTTTTTTATTATTAATGCCTGCTTTTCCTAAATCATATACTTAATGCATTCTTTTATTTGTAATATACTTTTTAATGCATTCTTTTATTTGTAATATACTTTTTAATGCATTATAATAGTTATGTACACTATTCTTTACAATAATCTTTTGTTCACGTGTTTTTGCCTCTGGGATTTTGATGGCCCCTGGAGACCATTCCTTAAACCATTCACGACGGGCATGTCACATATCCGTGCCATGCCCACTGTGAGTTTACTTGTTTAATTGTTTTTAAACTTAGATGCCTACACTTGTACTAAATCACCAATGAGCAAATTACAAGTACTGCCTATCTCACCCGTTTACCCTCAGAAATTTTCATTGATGCTCCCTATTTCTAAATCATGTAGGGACAGTATCAGAATATGATTTTGAAATATTTGCAAGTAAACAGTAATTGGGGGGAAATGTGCAATTGTGATAGGCGATTCAGGAATGATAGAGATTTAGTGTTACATTACTTTCAACAGCATTAGTACAATATCAAAATTGTCTTGGGTGTATATATAGTGATTATATAGTGATTTTGTTTTGTTACATTTAATAGAAGAAAAGCAACAAAGTGCACATGTTTACAGTTACCAGTCGTGTTCAGGCAGTTTTGATAGTTGAAATGAATTAACACATGGTAAATGTTTAGAAGACATCTAAAGTGGCTTCAAAATAGGACTGTACTCATTATCATATTGACATTTTTGTATCCACATGAAACTTGTGATGGATGAAGTCCAACCTGTTTGTAGTGCAGATCCAAATAGCTGTCATAGCATCTGATCTACAT
>NC_061854.1:27728814-27736314 GCF_019202785.1 Penaeus chinensis
AGTATCAGGCTCATAATTACTTGTATTATAAAAACAAAAAGTTCACAGTGACTTTCCCTGGTTAAGGAGTTCCGTTCTCCCCATGTCAGATGTTAGCGATTTTCAGAAACTGACTGTTGATTGGTGAAGCAGCCACATATAAAAATAAAAACAATTGTAGTGACCATTCCATGTGTGCTGCAACCACCTGTACGTGCCCCTTTATATGTGTTAAGGGATTCGAGCAATATTCTTTTATTGACTTTCACATCCAAGTGAGTCTCATTCCTGTTCAGCTAGTCACCGTAACCGTTTAATATCGAGTGACTTTTTGCTCAACGAAGATATAGTCATTAAAGCCCAGTCGTAAAAGTGACTGTAGCCATCTTTTTGGAACGCTATAAAAGACCATTGGCTCCATAATACCCAAATTGACCATTGTATGTGCATTGGAAAATCTATTATGGGCTATGACTATGGTTATTGATAAAAGAAAATCAAAATAGATGTATGGGCATTAGAAACTCGTTTGGGTGGTAGAGAATCAGACAGTTTTTCGTGGCTGATGCCTGCCGTCTGTGTTGTTGGAAGAAGGAGAACTGTGGGTGATTGACGTTGGAGATGACCCTGACAATAGACATTCCCTTGAACTTTTGTTATAAATGCAGAGACTTAGTAGTTTTCTTCATTTCAAGACAAAGTAAAAACGTCTTATCATCTTCCTTTGAAAAGTAAGTGGAAGGTATTTGAACTTCTTGTTCTACATCTCTTAGATAGTAATTCTCTGATGGGGCCTTTGGGTTTCTTATAAACTCATGTTACTTTAATGATAACCAAGAGATAGAAATGGATGAAATGAGGTTCCTTTCATTTTTAATGTCAGTGGTCTCTAGAATTTGATTATATATGCTCTTATATATATCTATATATAATTCCTCACCTTTAAGGATATATTTGTAGGTCACAGCTGCTGTGGTGTGGTTGATTATCATTATAAAGCAGTCAATGTTACCATTTTATCTCATGAAAGCTTGCCAGAATCCTTACATCTGTAGATATGATTTATAATGGTTAGTCATTTACCAGAAAAGTATTTTAAGAAGAAGAAAAAAGATTTTGGGTAAATTGGCTGATTAAGAAAGGAGTGTGCAGGCTATTGTTGAGTATATGGGGATCTCAAAAATATTAAAATGCATTTATCAATTTTCACTTTTCTAAGTTGCTTAGCTTCCTTAGAAGATTTTCTTTGTGTGATGAAGAGCTTTGTAGCAGAAGATAAGCAGGAAGATATTTGGGGAGGGTTTTTTTTATTATTGTTGTTGTTATTATTATTTTTTTAATGGTATGATGTATAAAGCAGAAAGGTTTAATTTTTTGTGTTGTTGTTAATACTATTTATCTGTTACAGGGTATTCATCAGTACATATTTTAGAGTATTTTTATGTGTTGTAGTTTTCTTCTCATTGAGTGTCATGTTCTTGGATTTGTGACTGTAAAACAAGAGGTAATTAATACATTTGAAAGTGTAGTAGTCATCGATATACACTCATGTATTCTTTTATGCATGTCTTGACACTTACGTCCAAGAAATTTCTTTTCTCAGACCAACATAACTTTCAAACATTTCATATGATGTTTATTTGTTCAGCTGATGTATGCCATGGCATATACTGACGAATACTCAGGCATGTAGGATATGTTGACATCTATTTGTGGGAAGATTTATTTGATTTGTCTCTCTAGTCCAGAATTGCCTAGTGCTTACTAATGTGAATGGAAAGCACTTGGAGAGAAACCTTGGTTGACAGATTCATTCTTTCATTTTTTTTTTCCTGTATTGTCATGACTATGGTCATTGAGGAGTGGCAACCCCTGAAAAGTAGGCTTAAAGTCAGTTTTTAGCCTCATTTACTAGGATTTATGGAGAAATACATGTTTCATGTGCTTCTGATTTGTCCCATGAGATTCAAACTGCCTCAGTATTGCATGGGAAACACCCATCCATCTGCTCAATGTTTATTTATTTATTTATTTTTTTATTCAATATGTGGAATAATTGAAAGAGGAAAGTGATTTTTTGATACGAGAAAACAAATCAGTAAAAATGAGACGGATGGTATTTCATGTTCCCATGAATACTTTGAATAAAGACACAGTAATAGCATATCATAATAGATATTTATGAAATAGGCCTACCTTTGAACTAAATGTTCATGTTCCTCCTAATTTATTTACTGAATCACTTATATCTAAAACTATATTTTGAATCCAGAAAGATCAATCTCTAGATGATGATGTAGAATGCAAACATGATGAGATGATAATAGATTGTGGAAATTTATGTAAAGTTAAATTCATATAGTTTACAATAATACAAAGTGCAAATGCAATTGCATACCCCTGCACATATGAGTACGCATCTTTTGTAGTGTAGGTATCTCATTGGACTAGGCAAGCTTGTTTTTTGGTAAATGGAAAAATGTTTTAATTTAAGAGGGATCAACATACTGACAAGAAATTAATCCGTTACCGATAGGTCACGTGCACAAGTGTCGTAACATACTGTTTGGTCTGTTGGCGTACGCACGGTGATGCATCAGAGAGCAGGAAGTTCCACTGTGGACTCTCGTACCCACGTTGCCAGAAATCACAAGTTTATGACACTCAGAGATTTCTGATACCTGTCGGCAACAGGTTAATTGCTATAGCAACAAAAAGTTCTCTGCTAGTTTGAAATATTGCTCACATTGACTAAATATAGCACAAGTATGTGTGTGTGTGTCCAACCACAGGTCTGTACTTACTGTGTAGTCCATCCATATTTTTTTTTTAAAATAGGAAGTGATGCTTTATTTTACTGAGAAGTCTCTCCCCTTCAAAATCTGATGATAGCCATAATAAGGTTGTGATTTATGTTGAATAAGAGGACAATTCTTTTGCATAGGTAAGTTTTAAGGTGTAACTATGAATTGCAGAAAGAAAATGATATTGCAATCTCTTTTTTTTATAGAGCTGTTGTCAGATAGTTTTCACTAATGTGTTTAGTTTTAGAAAACCCAGCAGAAGTTTCAATTCTCCCCCACCCCCCTAGTTAGTGGATATTTGGTGGTTTGATTGGAAAACATTATACTGCTTTGAAATGTAAGTTCATCCTTTATTCCGTCATATTCATGCTAAGAAAAGTTGCATGGCTAAACATTTTACGGCTTCGATTTTTAGACAGGCAAATTCACTCTTCAACAAACACTATGTTTATGTTTTGCAGCCAAGGATTTGTTATACTCCTCATAAAAGACTATCATTGTGGTCTGTGCTTTTTTTTTTTTGTGTGTGTGTGTGTGTATGTTTGTTTGTTTGTTTATTTGTTTGTTTGTTTGTTTTTTGGTGTGTACATTATGCAAAGGGCATGTCAAATAAGGAATGCATGAAGAGTAATTTTATTAATAAAATATATATTTCTTTGATGTACTACTTATGTTGTACCAGTCTCTCTCTCTGTCTCCGTCTGTCTCCGTCTGTCTCCGTCTGTCTCCGTCTGTCTCCGTCTGTCTCCGTCTGTCTCCGTCTGTCTCCGTCTGTCTCTCTCTCTCTCTCTCTCTCTCTCTCTCTCTCTCTCTCTCTCTCTCTCTCTCTCTCTCTCTCTCTCTCTCTCTCTCTCTCTCTCTCTCTCCCCGTCTCTCTCCCTCTCTCTCCCTCTCTCTCCCTCTCTCTCCCTCTCTCTCCCTCTCTCTCCCTCTCTCTCCCTCTCTCTCCCTCTCTCTCCCTCTCTCTCTCTCTCTCTCTCTCTCTCTCTCTCTCTCTCTCTCTCTCTCTCTCTCTCTCTCTCTCTCTCTCTCTCTCTCTCTCTCTCCCTCTCTCCCTCCCCCCCTCTCTTTCCCTCTCTCTCTCTCTCTCTCTCTCTCTCTCTCTCTCTCTCTCTCTCTCTCTCTCTCTCTCTCTCTCTCTCACTCTCTCTCTCTCTCTCTCTCTCTCTCTCTCTCTCTCTCTCTCTCTCTCTCTCTCTCTCTCTCTCTCTCTCTCTGTCGTCAGTCTCAGTCTGTGAGCAGTTGTTTTCTTCTAAAGTTGTGCCTGCTACCACTTGTTGGATCATGTCTTGACTGTTTCAGCTGTCTCTTTGTCTGTACATCTTGGGAAAGTAGGAGGTATTCCATAGACTGGGAGAAAAAAAAATTCTCCTTATTGGCATGTAAATAAAGGGTGTGGTCAGTTTGGAGACCTTGTGTCAGAATTGGTATATTTACTTTTATTATGAGGTCTATTTGTTGCTTTATTTGGTAGATTTCTAAAAAGAAAATTCAAAGTAGGTTTAGTTACTTTTGAGCATTCATATAAAGTGCCAGGTGAAAAGGGGCATCTGACCAAATTAGAGAATATATATTTATTAGGTTATTGCATTGACACATATACCAAAAGTTACAGTCATCATATACATCAATTCTAGGGGGGGGGGGGGTGACCCTTTCAATTTTTACAACTCGCCCCTCTTGAAAAAAAAGACATTTTCAAGCTCATACCTCCTGTACAAAGAGCTCAACTTGCATGAAACTAATGTGGTTTCCCCATTCCTTGATTTTTTTTCCTGATAGCATTGATATCAATGCTGTTAGTATTATTATTATTAACCCAATGCCATTGGGAAAATTAGATGTTCACATTAGTTTTGTTTTTTGAAATGTCTACACTTAGTTAGCTAGTGTTTAGCCACCAAGGAGTCAGTCAGTAGACCTTGTAATCTCACCTGATTTCACTTTTCCTCAAGGTTATTATTATAGGTTATGATTATTACAATGTTATTAACATTACTTAATGCAGAAAATCAATGAAAAGGGTAAACAAGTGAGATAGGTGTACTAGTATTGGGCATTAAGTTAACACAATGATTATTATATTTTTATTGAGGTACTGATAACTCTGAAAGATAATGAATCATTTCAAAAACAGGTGAGATAGGTTGGGTTAGGATTAATCCTCTATAACTGCTAAACAAAGGCAAATTTTGATAATTGTCAGATTTCATACAAAGCTGTTGAATTTTTTTTTTTTTTTTTTTTCAATTAAATGTTACTAAAATACTAAGAAGCTGCTGTATGTTTTTTGAAGAAAAAGGCTATATTATCAGTGGTATAAGCCAATTGATTGTGGGTCTTTGTTTATCTCTATAGTGATTATTTTCACATCCTTACATATAGATCACTGGCAGATGTATTGAGGCTTAAATCAAATTCCAGATAGATGAAGTTGCATGCCTATTGGTTTATTGAATTGTACATGGTATACTCACACTCACATTTACACTCAGATGATGTAGGGCAGCTCTGGTGCACTGCAGTTCCTTGGATGTTGTCATGGCTTAAATGTATATGTTGATATAAGTCATATCTGTTCTGACACCTTGTCACACTCGCTCATTTTTGTTTGCTCGAGAGGTAGTGTGTATGGTGCCCATCACTGCATTGATAGTTTAAAGTCGGTGATTATCCCCTCTAAGATGGCTTTAGGAGATGAATTAACCTGATAGATTAATGTCAGTGATTAGGAGATGAATTAACCTGATAGATTAATGTCAGTGATTAGGAGATGAATTAACCCAATGATGTTGATAGGGCATGTACATTCATATACCCAGTCCACTGTGATTTTAGTCTACTTATTTTGTTTACACAGATGCTCCATAAGTGCCTAGTCACCAATGAATCAGTTACTGGCCTTCATGATCCTACCTCTTTACCCTTTTCTTTAATTTTCCTAAAGATTTTTCTTATTTATTTATTTTTATTACTGTTGCTCTTATAATTGTTAACAACATTATAATGATCACTTAGTCAACAATAAAGATAACAGTAATCATATTAAGAGTATTAGGAAAAATGGTAGGCCTACTAATTGACTTAATATTCTTGGAATCTTTGTATTTACAAAATTCACAAGACAAAACTACAATGGACAGTTAGTTCATCACCATTTTGTATTCTCAAGAGGTAAGGTGTAGTATGATGCCTGTCTTAAGATTGAGTACATCATTTGGTACATCAACACAAGGATTTTTATAACATTAAAAGTTAGACAGTGTCACTGTCAAGATTTGCTGTTTGTCACAAGTGTTTGTTGTTAAAAATTTTGTTGTTTATTACTATTTTTTCAATGCTTAGATGTTTACATGTCTAGAGTATGAGATTCAGTTATTTGATCTGAAGTATATATTGAGTCTGTGGTGAAAGTATTGGTTATTAGGTGAAGTCTTTTCTTTGCTTTATGTCATGCATGACTATTAGCAACTGTTCTATTGATCACTATTCATGTTCCTCATGTCAAGATCGCCAATGTCCTTACCAACCAAAGATAAGGTGAAACTTCAAACTTTGTTTCAAATAATTTAATCATTGTTGCTTGAGTTCCTTGACCAGAGAAATTGATATTGGACCTACAGATACCAGCAATATGTTTAAGATTTATTTTGTACTTATTTTTTTCTGTTCATGTTTTGTTGTTTTCTTTCTTTCTTTGGAATTTATTAAGATTTTTAGAAAAGATGTATTGCATGGATAAAATTGCATGGCAAGGACCATAACAGTATGTTGTAGAAAGGAAGACTTTTCAGTGGTAACATACTTCTGCATCTCATTTCAGTGAAACATATCTTTCATTTCAAGTAATTATTTGTGGAGAAATGGAAGACCTTGGTTACAGTGCAAGTGATTAATTACACATTTGTACACGTGCTCAAGAAATAGTAGTTAATATCTGCATGAAATTTAAATGAATATATAGTTTTTCAATACGTAGATGTTAACTGAAAGATATGGATCTTGCAGTGGTGATTTAGAACAAGTGAGAGAGAAAAGAACTACCAGAGAACCTTTGCAATGTTCAGTATGTTCAGTGTGAAAACAGTGCTTTATGAGGTAGAAATGTACACTTGTGACTAGGGTCACCATAGTGATGCTTTTTCACTGTACAGTGAGGGATATATATATACCAGTGTTGTTACCTCCAAGTGCTGAGATGAAATGTGTTAGTGTATCATTCAAGGCTAATTTTCATGTTTTATGTTTGTTTTATTTTTATTCAATTATTTTTGGTCTGATTTGCAAGTTTGGAAGTGTTACAACACCTAAGTGACTGGTGAACGGTTCTCCTTCAACAGCAACACTGGGAAACAGCTGATGGCAAAGTGTCGCCTTCTCATTAAGGAGAATGAGGAGCTTGGCCGAATGATCTCCTCAGGTCGACTGGCAAAGCTGGAGGGCGACCTTGCTCTTCAGAGGAACTTTAGCGAGGAACTCAAGAAGTCTCAGTCGGGTAAGTCTGTGTGATTAAGTCATAAGAATCTATGTATGCACTTGAAGATGCTGTATTTCTATACTGTAGCACCAAGGCCTATATTGTAAGACTTTGCATTGGTTTGTTTTATATTCTTTTACTAATGTTATTTATTTGGGTGCAATATCTGCTATTGCCTCTATCATTTCATCATCATTCTCTTTCTCTTTTTTCTTATTATTATCATTATCATTATTATTT
>NC_061854.1:27741314-27748814 GCF_019202785.1 Penaeus chinensis
GAGCCAGTGATGTTAACAGTGAGGCAGAACGGACAGAGGAAAGGACACAGGTGCCCCAGCCGAATGGGGACACTTCTCATTATGAGCCACAGACTAATAGTGAGGTTTCAGATAGAGACACAGCAGCAACTCCACTGACGAACGGGCGCAAACGGACGCAGAGTGAAATAGATGAGGGGACAGAAGTGGCTGAAGGGGGGAATAATGGTACAGGGGAAGAGTATATGGGTGAGGCTGGTGGCATTGCACCCAGAAAACGGACCAGAACTGACAGTGAGGCAGAGACTGTCACTGTAAGTGGAGGAGGTGAGGAAAGCACAGTAGTGGAGAATGGAGTGATGGAATCAGAATAGGCTATTAAGGTGGCATTGCTTGTAGTGTTTTATTAGCAAGAGGGTACTGTCATGTGAATGACCATCAGAACAGGCAGTTACAAGGAATGGCTCTCTCTCCTTACTAGCCCTTGGTGGTAAGTTGTGTGGGCCTTGGGATATTTTGCCACCCTAGCCTGTTGGATTTCATCGGATACTACAGTCACTGTCCAAATTTTGTACAGACAGCTATTAACATTTTTGTACAGACAATTCAGAAATTTTACGAAATGTGTCAACATTGTGTATAGGCTCATCTGGACTCTCAGTGTACTACAGGCAGTCTCATGTACACTGCAGGGTTCCAGAATCTGCATCTGCCCATCCAGCCAATATACACTGCAGACAATAACAGTGAAGGCTCAGCTGCCTACCAGTTTGTGCTCAACATCTAGCCCAACATGGTGTACTTCCAGGTGTTCATGTGTACCATATATGTATTCAGTTTTATCCATGGCCATAAATGTTCTTTTTCTATACTATAGCTTCCATTTTTTATAATCTATAAGTAGGTCATATACCAGTGGAAATCTTATTTTGTATTGTTTTATGCCCTTTGTGTTGTACCCCCCACCCCCCTTCCACACATGGGTCTTGTTCATTTTTCTATTAGTCTGTAATTTACAGTAACTTCCATGCTTCATACCTAGTCACAGTGACCTACTTCTTGCATTTACCTCTGTGCTTCACATTTCAGGTTTTACAAGTAATTTTCCAATGCTCATTGGCACACTTATGTCTTGCCTCTTTTATGTTTGTACACTTTTGTATGATTAATGTTAAAACTTGTATATCCCACAAGCAGCCGTATTATAATTCAAAATATATATTTATTTCTTTCTTTTTTCCTCTTCAAGTTGCATGCTTTTAATTTTCATCACCATTGCTATTGATAGTATGATTATTTTCATTGATATTGTGATTATTAGCTATAATTATTGCTATAATTATCTGGTAATCATTATTGCCATGTTTTTGTCATGTGTATTATTTTATAATATCTTGTATATTGTTTTATAAAGAGAAAGATTATTATAAATATAAAGGAATTGCTATAATTTTCATATTTAGAATTTATTTTATTTTATTTAGATTTATGTGATTATTATGATTGATATTATCAGTGAATATTTTTTTTGCACTTATCTGAATATTATTATTATTATTATTATTATTATTATTATTATTATTGCTATTGTTATTGTCATCTTCATTGTCATCATCATTATTGATATAATTATTATTGATGTTATCAAAATTATTATTGATAATAATGCTATTAGTATTTTTCTTATTAATAATATTTTATTATTACATTTATTGTTATAGTATTATTATTAGTAGTAGTAGTAGTAGTAGTAGTAGTAGTAGTACTGTTACTATAACTATTACTGTTATTGTTATTATTATTATTATTATTATTATTTTTTTATTTATTTATTTATTTTTTTTTAATCATCATCGTCATCATCATCATCATCATTATTATTATTATCATTATTGTTATCATCATCATCATCATTATCATTATCATCATCATCATCATAATTTTTAAATGATCATTATTTTTGTTGTTTTTATTGTCATTATTATTATTATTATTATTATTATTATTATTATTATTGTTATTTTTGTATTATTATAATTACTATTTTAATTTTTTATTATTATAATTACTATTTTAATTTTTTTTATTCATTTATTTCTAAAATTATCATCAATGATGATGATGATGATGATGATACAAGCTAAGGCTGTTACTAGTGATATTGCAATTGCTATTGACATGGTAATTTAAGACTGTGGGAATCCTGCCATATCATAGCTTTTATGCAGTAGAATACCTGCAGTGAAGATGGCCATGTTGGGCATATATTGGTTAAGGTTGCTGGGCCTCTCACTCATCCTCACAAGATTGTTCCGTGTCACACATACACAGCTTATTTTCCAGCAAGGTGTTGGTTCACGGCCATTTATGGTGTACATTTCCTGGCGCCAGCATCAAAGCATCAGAACCAGCTCTTCCTTACAACATATATGGAGTTTTGAGGTAGTCGAGATTGATATTTCACGTTGACTTTTAAACAGGAGTATCAGAGAAGAGACAAAGAAAGGAGTATTTGAGTTGGCTTTTTTTCCGTTTTGCTCTCGAAGTTGTGAAGTTTAGAGCACACTATAACATCCACTCTGTATTGTGCAACTCTTTCTTTTTTTTTTCTCTTTTTTTATTAGGGAATTTGCAGAAAATTGAGAGAAATATTTATTTTCTTTATATTACACAAATGTGTGAAGTTCATTGGTTGTTGGGATGTAATTTTGAATTCACAGTAATTTGTAGCAACAGAAAAATTATGGTGAGACTGATATTGGAAGGTTTGTGCACAGTGTCCATGGTAATGCAAGTGTTCATATTTTTTGCTTACTTGCAAGAGAGACTGAAATGGTTAAGAATGTGGCTTGATAATATGTCTTTCTTTTCTGGTTAGGGTTAACTGTAGGTCCATCGTCAGCAGAACCCAGATGTAATTAGTGTTAGTTGTATGAAAAATTAGTGCTGGAAGATGAAAGTTGGTTTAAGTAAGGGAAGCCAGGCAGTATAGAAATTTTACTTGTTTCTTGCTCACCAAGCATGGATGTATTTCATTGAGCAGTGATGTATTTAAATCTTGGCCTAATTGCAATTTTGTACATTTGCATTGTTTTCATTTGTACAAGTACGAGTTCTTTTTGTGTGTTAGAGTGGGTGAGAGTGTCAGTGTGCACGCTTGTATATGGGTATTCCTCAGTGCTTGTGTGCTGTGTGTGAGATCCTGTTGGGGCTCATGGCTAGAGTGCACTTGGGTATGGATATGAATGGATTTTCTCTCTCCCTCTCCCTCTCCCTCTCCCTCTCCCTCTCCCTCTCCCCCGCCCCTACCCCCTACCCCCTCCCCCTCCCCCTCCCCCCCTCTGTCTCTCTCTCTCTCTCTCTCTCTCTCTCTCTCTCTCTCTCTCTCTCTCTCTCTCTCTCTCTCTCTCTCTCTCTCTCTCTCTCTCTCTCTTACTCTTACTCTTACTCTTACTCTTACTCTTACTCTTACTCTTATTCCTACTCCTACTCCTACTCTTATTCCTACTCCTACTACTCCTACTCCTACTCCTACTCCTACTCCTACTCCTACTCTTACTCCTACTCCTACTCCTACTCCTACTCCTACTCCTACTCCTACTCCTACTCCTACTCCTACTCCTACTCCTACTCTTACTCTTACTCCTACTCCTACTCCTACTCCTACTCCTACTCCTACTCCTACTCCTACTCCTACTCCTACTCTTACTCTTACTCTTACTCTTACTCTTACTCTTACTCTTACTCTTACTCTTACTCTTACTCTTACTCTTACTCTTACTCTTACTCTTACTCTTACTCTTACTCTCACTCTCACTCTCACTCTCACTCCCTCCCTCCCTCCTCTCTCTCCCCTCTCTCCCCTCCCCTCCCCTGCCCTCCTCTCACTCCCTCTCTCCTCTCATCCCTCTGCCCACCTCCTCCTTACATTTCTTATCTCCCTCCACTCCCTCAGTAATAAGGATGAATACTGCAATGAAATAATGTTATTCAAATACCAGGTTTAGTTGTAGTTTTGAATTAGCTTGTATTTACTTTGGTCATGATTGTAAAATTTGGGTTATGGTTATTATTATGATCATTATTCTTTGTGGTATTTGTTTATATTTGTTTAGGCACTATTCTTATATTTATATTTTCAAGTGTATACCTTTATACTGTAAAAAGTGTTGTAGTGTGTTGTAGGTGTTTACATGGATTGCCTTTATATTTCTATTTGATTTGTATTTTGTGTATGGCAAATGTATGATTACTGAGGAAGAAATGGTGCCAGTGTGAGACAGTAGAATGCTAAGTATGCATCAGTGAGAGGGACTCGGATATAAAAGTATCCTTTTAATATATGATAAAAAAAAATATTAAACCAGATGTTCAAATTTGGGATGCAATTGAGTTACTGGAGAAGTTATGTCTAGCTGGAAACAGAAGATACACTCAATGGATGAAAGACAGAATTGAAGTATGCGGGCATGATCACCTGTGTTTTGAAAATTGGAATGAATGTTCAGCATAACAGTTGTTTGATGAACCATCTGCCACCATGAAAAAGAACAAGAGAGAAAAGACGTATTTATCCCAAAAGGCATAGCCAGAAACGTGAAGAGTGCATGGCTGACATAGAACAAATGAGGGTAATGAAAACAGCTGCAGTGTAAGTTCAAGTCCGTTGATGCCATGAATGACTGGTTGAAGAACGATGCTGTCACTACAACTTGTGGTTGCTGTTGCTGTTGTGGTCATCAGTCACTGCTTGACCACCAATAATAACCTTGGTTTACACTCCAATTTTTAGTTAAGACTTAAGGCAGTACTGAAAAATGCAGGTACAAATAAATATTTTACTTTATTTCTAACATTTGTTTTTCTTTCCTTCTTGTGTTGGAGTGACCAGTGACAAAACAAAGAATTGCATAACTTCTGAAAAGATCTCAAAGGTTTAAGACTTCAAGAAGCTTGTTAAATCACTCAGTGTCATGCTTATTTTTTCACTTGAGATTCACTTGGGGTAGGAGATACCCTTATTGCAGTGTCCCTTACTCAGGCCCTTACTCGTTGTTGCCGTTGTGGGCTTAGGAGGCGGAGACTGAGGCCCACTGTCGAGAAGACCCCTGCGTTGGACCTCAGCCCTCGCCCCAACTAATTTTCCAGGGTCTGTTCTTCACCCTCTCCTTTTCTTTCTCTTCATCCCATTCTTCTGATCACTTATCCAAATCCTTAATTCTTATTTACCCCTTTCGCCACAATACTTTACCATAATGTTGTTTTACCTTTAGTGCCTGGTAAATTTGTTTATTTTGACCATTGGCCATTCTGGGTATACACAAACATTGTCTTACTGAACCAAAAAAAAGAAAAAAAAAAAAATCTTTCCCCACCTTATCGCGGTTTTGTATAGCCGCTAATGACCCTAGATGTTGACGCGGCAGAATTTTTTCAATAAGTTAAATGAAAGATATTAATTCAACAATAACTTTGCATCCATTCAGAAAATTGGATACTACCAACAGTTTTTCTTCTTGCATTTCACAGAAAGGCCTATTTCAGAAACTATTAATGAGGTGTCGAAATTCTTGACTAAGAATCTTGGCTGACTTCAAAACAATCCTCGAATACACAATCAAAACCTATAATAACATACAACGAAGAAAATAGATCCAATAGAAAGTCAAACAAATGATAGTCTTCGTATTTTTATGATTACTATCTGAATGAACAGTGGAGTGAATTAATGCACGTCGCCACACAACGGCGGAAACAGTAAACGTTAAATGGCTGTAGGAGACCGTACTGGTGGAGGCTCGTGTGATGGACAGGGAATGTGCGGTTACGTGGTGTGCAGTAATTTTGTAAGCTAAATTATCGTTCGCTGTTGATATAAATGGTCTATTTGAATAAGCCATTCCAATATGTAATACAAGAAAAATAAACTTCGGCAGAAGAAATAATTGCCACTTCCTCTTCGAGTCAATGGGGACAGTGCTACTTCGCGCGAGCGGCCATAGTCCAGACAGCAAAATCACATGGCATTGAAATATCTCAATATATAGATTTATATCAATTTTAGTACTTTTAGGTTGCTGAGGAATTAACTTACTCTACTGAATCAATTCAGTATGAAATAGTAAATAACAGAAATAGCCAAAGTAAGAAAGTAGAGAGACACTAATTTAAACTTCCAAACCTATTTTATCAGAAGATAGTGAAGGATAATTCCATGTTAAAGATGTCGAAGGGAATGGATTCAATTCGAGTGCATGTTGGGCAAGGTGGCTAGCATAGAGATAAACCTTTCAATGGATAATACAAAATGAATAGATTTCAGTATGCGATAATTTGTAGGACAGCATGAGTTTTTAATTACACTGTAATAGGTAATTTTAATGCGAAAGTTAACATATAGTCGGAGAAATCTGTCCAGGGAAATTTGGCATTGGATAATTAGAGCGAAAGGAGTGATATACTGGTTACAATTGCAGGAAACCTTAGTAGAAATGAATTTCTTTCAAAGCCCCCTCCCCCCAATCCCTTGCTAGGAAGCGGAGACTGAGGCCCAAATTAGGGATCACCCCTGCCTTAGACCTCGGCCCTCGCCTCAACTAATTTTGCAGGGTCTATTCTGCTCTCCCTTTCCTTTTCCTTATCTTCATCCCCTTCGGTCCATATTCAAATCGTCAACTTATATTTACCCTTTTCGCCACAATACTTTACCATAATGCTGTGTAGCCTTTGATGCCCGGTACATTTGTTTGTTTTGACCATTCTGGAAATCTTTCTGGTTACGTTTTCGCACTAATAAATTACATACTATAAAACTATCAATCTCATAGGCAGATACATTTCATCGGAACAGACGTTGGGAGACGGTTCTCGCCCACTTAGGTATTGGCCACACCCGCCTAGCACACTATCTGATGTCACGTTCTGATCCGCCCCTATGTTCCCTACGTAATGTTCCTCCTTCAGTTCCACACATTCTGTTGTCCTGCCCACGCTTTACTGCAGCCCTACATCTGCCTCCCCTCACTTATCCTCCCTTCACCGACCTCCCAACCTGTGAGACACCCTTACGGAATCCCACACTTCCTGCTTCGACAACCTTCTCCCTCCTCAGACGCATACATATCCTTCATTTGATCTAATCCCCTTTATTTCATCCTACCTTAACCCATCCACTCATCAACTCCTTTACCCATCTTTAACTTTTTCCAATACTACTCTAGACTACTGACTAACTACTATCTCATGCCCCTTCACTACCCTTTACTATAACTTTCTATCTTTCTATATGACCTTAGATGTCTATCACATTTATTTTGCTTTTGACCATTAACCATTTCTTTCAAAGACGATATAGCGCCGATTTTGTTTACTATTTTCATTAATACTGTAATTTCGGGTCAAACATAAGTTATTAAAATCTATTTGAAGACGAAGTAGAAATACAAAGAAGATAGTATACAACGTTTCATGCCAATGCCTCCAGAGGGACATAGAGAACTGATTCATCTGGAATTGTTCTTG
>NC_061854.1:27751314-27763814 GCF_019202785.1 Penaeus chinensis
AGAGAGAGAGAGCGGGGGGGGGGGGTAGGGAGGGAGGGAGGGAGAGAGGGAGAGAGGGAGAGAGGGAGAGAGGGAAGGGAGGAAGGGAGGAAGGGAGGAAGGGAGGAAAGGAGGAAAGGAGTAAGGGAGGGAGGAAGGAAGGAAGGAAGGAAGGAAGGACAGAGACAGATAGAAAGGTCTGATCTTAACGCATGTACGTCCATTTAATTCAGCTCGGCCAAGCATTAATGGCGCAGAGCAGATTGCATGTCTGATCAGGATTCGAGAAGTGATGCGAATCAAATAAACCTCTTTTTTTTTTTTTTTTTTTTTTTTTTTTTTTTTTTTTTTTTTTTTTGTAAAGAGCTGTAAAGTTACGAAAATAGTATCATGTGATATACTACAGCTTTACGCTCGTTTTCCAATGACAAACCTTCAACACAAGATAAGTAAAATTTTTACTTATCATTGTTGCAATTTATTGTTGCAGATAAACGCAACTGTACAATAAAACGGATATCATAATCTCAATTTGCTTGATTACTTTCCAATTAACCTAATATTAAATCACTGGTATTTCCTAATCATCACTCTAAGTACAACGCTGCATTTTTTGCAAAAAAAAAAAAAAAAAAAAAAAGAGAAATAAATGGTTATTCGATGTTGAAGGTCCCAAGGTTTAGTCTGTATGATAAACATCACTGCGTTCTGTTTTTTCAAGCTAAAGACCGAAGAGCACTGTACACCCCGGGCAGGATCATCAAGACGCCCCGCTCGGTCTTCAGAGCTGACTGTCCTGCACTTCCCCGGGATCGTCTAGGGCTTCATTCCTTTCCTTTATGGCTTTCAAGAGCTTCCTCCTCGGGCCGATGGGGAGCTTCATGCTAATGAGGTCCTCCTCGGTGAGCAGCATGAGGGCGTCGAGGTCGATGTGCTCCTTGGCGAAGGTCGGGATGAAGTCGGTGAGGCCGGCGGCGGCCAGGAACAGGTACACGGGCGTCGCCTCACTCTCGTCGTCCGAGGGCAGGTCCTGCGGGGAAATGTCTCAGTAATGGGACAGAATACGCGACACACAGACAAGCTCACACACGCAAGGACACTCGTAATTATAAATGTGCTCTAAAACAAAATAATAATTTCGGGCCGCGCCCAGGACCTAGAATCCCTTGGGGCGGACGCTCACCTCCTCTTCCCAGGGCTCGGCGCCGTCCCTCTGCGCCAGCGACCCTGCCGACGACGCGCGCGCCGAGTCGCTGCCGCTGCCGCTCGTGGCCAGGCTGCTCAGGGTGGCCGTGATGGAGTTCCTGTCGGGAATCGCAGGTGTTAGGCTTTGGGGGAACGAAGCGCTTTGGTATGCATATGCTCGTCCATTGTGTATCTAGATAACACGTACATACATGCGCTGTGTGTGTGTGTGTGTGTGTGTGTGTGTGTGTGTGTGTGTGTGTGTGTGTGTGTGTGTGTGTGTGTGTGTGTGTGTGTGTGTGTGTGAGCGTGTGAGCGCTTGTGAGCGTGTGAGCGCCTGTGTGCAGCGGGCACCTGAAGGCGACGGAGCCGAAGCCGGGGCGCGCGAAGAGGGAGCCGCGGTGCTGCATGCTGGGCTCCGAGATCTCGTAGAAGTCCGGCTGGCTGGAGGCACGGGGCAGCCGGCCGCCCTCCTGCTCTTCCTCCGTCTCGAACACGTCGCTGATCTTGCCGCGCTTGCCGCCTGCGACCGAACCGGAGTGAGAAGGCGAAGGCGGGAGGGAGGAAGATTGCGACATTAGACTCTTTAATTTTGAATTTTCTTTCTCTTCTCGACCACACGTAAGTAAAATCGACACATTAAGGCATCTATATATTGCCTTTCATGGTTTATCTCAGACAGTGTTTGAACACCATTATCTAATATCATGAATACGAAGATCAAGACACCTTAGTCGTGACACTTCGTTACAAACCCATGAAAGCCCACACTCAACACACGAACAACAGGTAAAAGCGACAAATATCCACAAAATATCCACAAAATATCCAACCATATAAGGGACAGAAATCCAAAGACAAAGGACAACACAGACGACTCGCACATACATCCAGGCGACTCACTGTTGGCGCTGCTGAGGCTGCCGTTGGGGACGAACAGGATCTCGGAGTCGCGGCGGAACCCTGACAGGCTGCGCACCGACCGCTTGCCGTCGCCCTCCGTCTCCCGGACCTGCGGGAGGGAGGGGGTCAGTGGCAAGGGGGAAGGAGGGAGAGGGAGGGAGGGAGGGGAAGGGAGAATATGGGAGAGGGAGAAGGGGGAGAATGAGAGGGAGGGAGGGAGGGAAAGGGAGGGAGGGAGAGAGAGGGAGGAGAAAGGGAGAAGAAGAGCGAGGGATGGAGGGAGGGAGAAAGAGAGAGAAAGAGACGGATGGAGGGAGGGAGAGCGAGGGAGAAGGAGAGAAAGGGATGGATGGAGGAAGAGGGAGAGGGATAGGGAGGGATTTTAATAACAATACTTCTGTATTTATACAGATCTTAAGTAATAAATTCATCGGGAATCACAAGATTTTCGGACCAGCTGACAGAATTTAAAGACGTTTTTCCTAAACAACAAATTAGACTACGGCATGCAGAATAGTAAGGTAACCTTTTACCTTTTGTCGAAAAAAAACCCTCGGAAAATAAAGCTTATAAATCAACAACAACAACAAGAGCAAACTCACGCCAAATTACCTTAAATTCACTCTTGTTCTCGTCCTGCACCTTCTTCTTAATGATTTTCTTCTGAATACCGCCGAGGTTCTTCTTCTGGTTGTTGGTGTTGGTGAGGTCAGAGAACTTGGGGCTGTTGCTGTCGTAAAGGAGGCGGGAATCTTTCCGGGGGCCGTTCATGAAGGCGATGGAGCTGCGCGACAGGGTGTTCATGATGCTCTTGCGGCGACCTGGCGGAACGGGGAAAGTGGACGGATACACACATGTAGACGCTCTTACGCACACATATAGTACACACACACACACACACATTTATCTATTTGTTTATCCATTAGTATTTCTTTCTTTCTTTTCTTTTTTGCTTTGGATGTATACCTTGGAGGGGTTTGTAGGCTTGCGTGTTGCTGCTACTTGGGCCATGCTAGAAGGGCCTATTAGTAGTCTCCTGACCCCCCCCCCCTTCCCACAAACACTCACACCAAGATACATGTAGATCAAGGTGGGCGATATTTCGGCTGATTTTCCTGCCAATCATGATTTGGGGGAGGCCTCTGTGCTACAGCGGAGTGATACAGGCTGTTCTGATGATGTATTTGTGTGTCTTTGTGTGAGAGGTTTGTATGCATAGGTGCGTACCTATGCATATATATATATATATATATATATATATATATATATATATATATACACACATACATATATATATATATATACATATATATATATATATACATATATATACATATATGCATATACACACACATATACATATATGTATATACACACACACACACACACACACACACACACACACACACACACACACACACACACACACACACACACATACACATCTTTCTAACTTCCTCTAACCCCAAACCCCATCCTTACCCACTCCACCATCGTCCTAAATCCTCCTCTCCCACATCGCCCGCCTCCTTCCCTCAACCCCTCTGCTGCAAGCCTACAATTTATGCACATTATAATGATTTTTTTATTACATGGGCTCATTATAATGGAGTGCGTGTGTGCGTTCATGTAGACGCACGTTCAAACGTTTGTGTATGAGTATGAGTTTATGTGTACGTGTGGTGTGCATACAAGAGAAGCGATATATACGTAGATATGTAGATATATGCGTATATGTGTATATATTCATATGTGTGTATGTATATGTAAGTACATGTATTTCGAGTATGTGTATGTGTAAGTGTGTGAATATATGTGCATATATGTGTATATGTATATGTGTGTGCATGTATGTGTATATATGTATACATTTGTATATATGTGTATGTTTGTATATATATATATGTATATGTATTTATATATGTATATGTGTGTGTGTATATTAATGTATGTGTATGTATATGTGTTTGTATATGCATGTGTATATGTGTTTATGTGTTTATGTGTATGTGTATGTGTATATGTGTGTGCATATATATATGGGTGAACATTAATGTGTACTCATAAACGTATGTGCACATACACGTGTGCGTAATCAGATGTATGGCTATATATATATATATATATATATATATATATATATATATATATATATATATGTATAGTCATAAGTACGTGTATTAGATATGTACGCATATGTGTATTCGCATATATGTAGGTGCGTATACACATATGATGTGCGCATATTTTTTATATATGTGTATGCATGTACACGTGTGTAGTTGTGTATAATGTAGGAGTATGTATCCATATCATATGCAAAGGAGTATATGTAACGGTGTATACTTGTATGTGTATGTGCACGAAAATGAATGTATGCGTAGTACTTAGGGCATTTGCGGGCGAACAACTATGGCTACACTAGGTGTACATACGCATAAATCAAATCAGTGTATAAATTATAATCACACATACATGCACCTCTGATACTCAAGCCTATGGACACGGGAGTATACCCTGGTGTAGTGCGCAGGCCCGTGCATCCACACAAGACAGGGCCAACCCTGTTGAAGGGGCTTCTCAGTGGCACCCCGGCTAAACCAGTCCCCCCCCCCCCCCCCCCCAACCAAGCCAGTAGGCGGGGGTAACTCGGCTGTCTACCTCTCAATCAAAAACCATGGCTGCAAACACAGAGCAACGGCCCTCATTCCCCGGAGGCAAAGGAGCCCCTGGTTACGGCGGCGATCAGGATCGCTCCGCAGAGGGTGCTAAAAATCTTAAAAAACAGGTCTCTCCACGTTGATGAACCTTTGCACATATAATATAAGAGAACTGAATCCGACTTACTTGTAAGAGGAACTCTCTTACATTAATGGGATTTTGTAGGACTCTATGAAGTTAGAGGACTAGGCGAAGAACAGAAGATAGTAAATGATGGACGCATGCTCTATTGGAGAGGTAAACCCCAGGGTAGCAAACAAGAATTAGGGGTAGGTTTCTTAGTTCACTAACGTTTAGAAAAGAATATCGTGGATTTCTATAGTATAGGCGAAAGAGGGGCTTCAGTAACAATAGAACTAAACAATAGGTACAACTTAAAGATTGGTCAAGTCTATGCTCCAACCTGCAGCCACAGTGATGAAGAAATATGGGTAAAAAGACAGAAGAAGAAACCGTAGTGAGGAATCACGGAATAGGCACTAGGAATGAGAGGGGAAAGGGTATAAAAATAGGAGACGAATACCAAAACAATCTAAGATTTGCAGATGATATTGTTCTCCAGTGAATCTATCTGCAAATAAAATGCAGTAACTAATAAACGATCTTAACAGAAAAAGTCTGAAAGTCGGACTTAGGATGAACAAAAAAAAAGAGACTAAGATCATGTTCAACAGTAGAGTTCAATTCAAGAAGATACATGTACAAGGCGAAGCACTAGAGGTAGTGGACAAGTATATATACCTAGGGCAACTCATACAAACACATCTAGTGAAGAGGGAATTAAGTGGCACATCAGTCTAGGTTGGAGCGCCTTTGGCAAACACAGTAGCATACTAAGAGGCTCCTTGCCATTGTCTAAAAAGAAAAGTCTTTAACCAATGCGTCCTCCCAGTTATGACTTATGGATCAGAAACATGGACTACAACCAAATTACTGGAGAGGAAACTAATAAGTGCCCAGAGAGGGATGGAGAGGTTGATGCTGGGAATTAGCCTAAGAGATCGGATGAGGGCGACGTGGATCAGGGAACAGACAGACGTGGAAGATATACTTGTGAGCATCAAAAAGAAAATTGGCAACGGGAAAGTCATATATGTTGGAGACAGGACGACAGATGGACAAAGAAAGTAACAGACTGGAATATAGATAACATAAGGACGCTAAAGGCCAGACTAATGACAAGATGGCGTGACAAAATATCGAAATTTGGGGGCCAAGACTGGAAACAAAAAACTCAGGAGAGACAAAGTTGGAAAAGATTGGGAGAGGCCTACGTTCTGCAATGGTTTGATCCAGGCTGATGATGATGATATATATGTGTGTGTGCATGTGTGTGTGTGTGTGTGTGTGTGTGTGTGTGTGTGTGTGTGTGTGTGTGTGTGTGTATGTGTGTGTGTGTGTGTGTGTGTGTGCGTGTGCGTGCGTGCATGTGTGTGTGTGCGTATGTATGTAGTATGTATGTATGTATATGTAGAGTACTCCCCGCCGCGCCGCCAGCACCGCCCGCGTGCCCCTTCCCTCACCTTGCGGTTTGACTTCATGCTTCTCGATCTTCTCCCTCTCCTTCTCCAGCCTCGCGTTCTCGGCCTCCCTCTTCTTGTCCGCCTTCTGCTGGATCTTGTGGAACTCCTTCCGTCTTTTCTCCGAGTCCTTCTGAGCCTTGTCCTGCAGCTTCTTCACTTGCTGCAAGAGGCGGGGAGATGGTCAGGAAGGTATATTGGTTAGCTCGTTTATCATAAAAAAAAGGGTTGTTACTGAATCAACGTGCACGCACACATACACATAAACCTGTTTGACTATCTATCTGTCTATCTGCCAATCTATCCGTCTGTTTATCTACGCAAATATATTTGTACGTGTGTTTGTGATCCATTGCATTACACTTCCTTCCCACTCTTCCTGTCCTCTATTCTCTGTTCACATTCCTCCTTGGAAATGAATTGAAGAAATGAGTCTGAGCCCCACCCTGCCTCCTCCCCTCCCTCCTCCTCCTCCCTCATTCTCTCCCTTCTCCTCCTTCTCCGCCTCCTATCCCCCCTTCTACTCCTATTCCCATTCCTACTCCTCCTCCTCCTACTCGTCTTTTTACCGTTTCTCCTTTTGCTGCAGCTCCCCCTCCTCCTCTTTGCTAATCCTCCTCTCCCTCACCCCATTCTTTCTTTTCCCATCCTCCCCTCCTACCCACACACCCCTTCTTCCCTCTTGCCCCTCCTCACCCTCTCCCTAACCCCCCACCCCAACCCTCCTTCACCCCTTCCCCACCTCACCTTCGCATCAGCCTGCTTCTGCTTCCCGGCGACCGTGTCCAGGTAACGCAAGATCTCGTCCTTGTTGTTCATGGCGGCGAGCTCTTTGGCCGTGTGGAACTCGTTGTCCAGAGCCCAGATATTCACGCCGAAGTTGACGAGGAACGAGACGCAGGTCATGTGCCCTCGAGCCGCCGCGCAGTGCAGGGCCGTGTTGCCGTAGTGGTCGCACTTGTCAGGGTCGCCGCTGTAAATAGTAACAATAATGATAGGGACAATTAGTAACAAAAATAACAGTAATAATAATAATAATGATAATAATAATAGTTTTATTTATGATTATAATAATCATAATAAGTCATAATGATGTTGATAATAATAATATTAATGATAATAATTAGTAATTAAAAGATACTTTTATTACTAATAATAATAATAATAGTAATGACAATGATAATAGTTACAATAATGATAATAATATAATGATTATTATTATTACAATAGTAATGTTAACAATAGTAATAATAATTATAATAATAATAATGATAATAGTTATAACAATAACAATAATAATGATAATAATAATAATGGTATTGATAATGATTATGACAATGATATTGATGATAATAATACTAGTAATAAGGACATTGATGATGATAATGATAGCACGAATAATAATGATAACAATAATAATAGCAATATCAGTGATAATAATGTCGCCATCAACAACAATAATAATAATGATAATGATAATGATAATAATAAGAACAATAATTTTGATAATGACAATAGCATTGATAATAACAATGATAATAATAATGATGATACTAGCAATGATAATAACAATGATAATAATAATAATGATAATAGCAATGAAAACAATGATGATAATAATAATAATGATATACCAACATCAATGATAATGATAATAATAACAATGATTAAAATAATGAATATGCGAAACGTTTCTGACGGATTGTGATGATTTTCGGGTTGTCTATGGCCAAGGTGGTTATCTGATTAGCATAACCAGCAGAGGGAATCGTCGTAGAAAATAGGCCTGCTAGTGATAGGAAATTAATTCATTTACATGAATAATGCATTTTGTAATGATTCTCTTCCTTTCCTCGCTCTCTCTCTCACCCCCCCCCCCCCCGTTTCTCTCTCTCCCTCTCTCTCTCTCTCTCTCTTTCGGGATAGATTTTTAAGCTTTATTTGGACAACCTAGATATCATTTACCTAGTATCTATTTGCCTTACTAATCTATTTACTCATCTATCATCATGTAGCATATTTCATTGTATATTAATGTGATCTCCGCTGTTTAAATTCAAACCATACTTTTATCTCTTTTATTTAAAATCTTTATTTCTTTAAATCCTGTTGTGAACTAATAAATGTTACCTTCCTCGTTATTCTTTTTTTTTTTCCCTTCTGTTTCTCCTTCCCTTCCTTCTTCTCACCTCTCTCACCCTTCCTTTTCCCTTCCTTTCTTTTGTGAGTATATTTTTTCACAGAATTTTACGAGTTTTGAGTCAATCCGTTTTGTAAAATGGCTGTGTGCAGGTTGTTCAAAGCACAGAACGTAACATCAACTAGTCTTCTACATACATTGTACGTACATAAACCTATAAACCGAATGTATGTCTTTACTACTCTACAGATTTGCATTTCAGCATGTTATGGAAATCCAGGTGTGTGTGTAACTGCTATTCCGCTGAACTCAAGAGAAGAGGAATTCGGCCGTGTCATACTGGTTATTTTCTTTCCATTGCCCTCATGAGAAATTGGCACCGTAAAGCAAACTCATCATTCCCATGAGAGAGAGAGAGAGAGAGAGAGAGAGAGAGAGAGAGAGAGAGAGAGAGAGAGAGAGAGAGAGAGAGAGAGAGAGAGAGAGAGAGAAAGGAAGAGAGAGAAAGAGAGAGAGAGAGAGAGAGAGAGAGAGAGAGAGAGAGAGAGAGAGAGAGAGAGAGAGAGAGAGAGAGAGAGAGAGAGGGGGGGGGGGTTATATAGGCAGATAAATATATATGCATATGTATGTGTTATAAGCACACACACACACACACACACACACACACACACACACACACACACACACAGTGAGAGAGAGAGAGAGAGAGAGAGAGAGAGAGAGAGAGAGAGAGAGAGAGAGAGAGAGAGAGAGAGAGAGAGAGAGAGAGAGATGAGAAGGGCAGAGAAAGGAAAAGAAAAACATTTGCGTCATACGAAAGTATACGATTACTGAGAAAGGTAAACAAATAGAGAAATTGCACATGGAGTTTTCCCACGGAGGAGGTTGCCAACTAGTCAATAACGAGGTGGTTTATCCGGGGGTTACATAGATCAGCATTACTCAAGGCTACACGTGACTTTACGATCATTTCGATGTAGTTGCTAACGACAGATTTTAGAAGTACGATTCTTCATAATTAGCTTTGCAATTGTCAAATTATCCTGTATTCCGTAAGCTACTAATCGTACAATAATTAGATAATTCAACAATCATTTACTTGCTGGTAAGTGTAACAGAGACGATTTTACAAATGACTGAATGATAACCAAGATAACAAACACTTTTCTTCAGAACTTGTACTGCATATACTAACAAGCGAATGTACGGACCAGAGAGACATAACGTGAGACGAACAAGTTGCAAAACCCGCGCCGAGGAACAAACTGCAGACGCCGCATGATGCAACACCCCAGTTTCTACCATTTTTGCTGTCACCTGCCCTTGAGCCCACGTTGGAAGCCCAGTGAAATCACGCCTTGTCTAGAACTCAAAAGGAAATGTAAAGCAAACACACATACACTTTACATTTCCTTTTGAGTTCTAGAAAAGGCGTGATTTCACGCCTTGTCTGGAAGCCCAGTGAAATCACGCCTTGTCTAGAACTCAAAAGGAAATGTAAAGCAAACACACATACACTTTACATTTCCTTTTGAGTTCTAGACAAGGCGTGATTTCACGCCTTGTCTGGAAACCCAGTGAAATCACGCCTTGTCTAGAACTCAAAAGGAAATGTAAAGCAAACACTCATACACACACACCAACCCTTCTGCTGGGCGAACTGCAAGGTATGGGAGAGAGTTTCGTCTTCCGCTACAAACGACCTCAAGATGTTGTGGTCTTTGATAATGATATCTTGCGGCAGTGGGTGGTTCTTCTTCCCTCTAAAATGTGGTTCACGGTAGTCGTTGCAACCATATGGAAACTGATTACTTGAGAAATCAGCCGTAGTTTCGTACAGAACTTCCATGGTGGGCGACCCATATGTTGACTGTGGCCTCGTGACATGAATATCATCTCTTTACATCTAAACCTCCACACAAAACATTCAACTTTTCTGTATTCAAAAAGAGCTTGAGGCACAAACGTTCAAAATGCGTCCAAATGTTGCCCCTCGTCTTTCAGTCCTTGATAGTAATTACACGTACTACCAAACAATGCCACATCATTAGGCTATGACTATCAGGAAGCGCCTCTTAATTCGACGAAACAATGACTTTCTACGTCATTAGTGAAATACTAAAAGACAATTCGATTCTTGCAATGTTTTAAAGAGGGCGCAAATGGCTCCGTGCACGGTACACATGGCTAGCGTTGCGTAAACATTTGGGAAATAAGGAAATCTAAAATGAATAATAGTAGGATATACCGCATATGGCTCTTGAAGGATATACCGCATATGGCTCTTGAAGGATATATATGACGCAGAAAGAAGGAGGATGTGGGAAGGACGTAATCGGTAGGTGAAGGATATTGTGTATAAAGGTTACAGCTGCGTGCTGCATGCAGTGGCTAAGGAAGGACGTGTAGATACTAGATATTTTATATGCAGATATCCTTTATCTCGTTGTTCAGAAATTATTGTTCCTTTACTTGATAATACTACTTTTCCATTTCAATTTAATTAACATTTTAGGAGTAAATTGTTTCATGGATATTTTTCAAGGTTTCCCATTTCAGGGATATTTCTAGTGTTCCGGAGTTAATTAAAAGTTCAGGATCATAAACCGCAAATTTTTTACCGTTACAATCCGTATAAAAGAACATAGTATGTTTTTTTTAAAATGTAAGTAATGCCTGAACCTCATCCGGGTTGCGTATGTGTGAGAAAGAAATTTATCGCTGAGACAGCCAATACTATCATTATGATTTTTGTTTTGGAAAGGGAAGCATGTACTGTATGGGAACAATTTTGATGTATGAAGTGTCGTTTTCTGAAGCAAAAAACAACATCTGATAACAACAGGAATCTTGCTTGTTATTCTAAATGCTATATTCATGCTATCAGAATGAAAGAATGGGACACGGTATATTTTCTCACAAAGTAAACAATAAGTCCTTTACATAACTCGATGATCGGAAAATCTGCGAGAAAATACGTTGTTTTATCTTGCTGATTCGTAATGTTTCGGATGCTGTTTCGGAACATCTGTTACTCTTCATAATCGACCAACAGTCTAACCGATGTGCTAGCATCACATACCAAAAGCCTAAATACGAGTTGCCTGTCATCCGTGTATCAACCCTTAAGTACCAACACAAACTGGAACTTTCTCAACAAAAGCACGGTCCACTGGCACTCCCATCTCCTCACCGCAGCTGACAGCCGAGCCGGAAAATCACCAAAGTAAACATCAGTTATATGTGACACAAGTGACTCTCTGCGATCCCTCCTCCCACGTCCCTCCCCGTCCGCCTCCCCGTCCTCATTCCAAACAACCGAAGCGTGGCCATTCAGGAGACAAGATGAATACGATTGTCTTTTGTTTCCTCTCGAGCCTGCAAAGCACACGCAGCGTACTCTATGTCAGTGACGTAGAGCGGACGCCCGTTAAACCAAGGCAGCAATACGGCCGACAGACGCGCTTTCTGGAGACGAACAATGCGGTGATGTTCGCGTCCCTTCCGGGCTCAGTTCGGAGGGGCGCGTTCGGAGGGGCAGGGCGTGCTCGCGGCGGCTCAACAGGACCCACGGCGTGCTGGTCGTATTCCGCTGGGATCGCTTCTTCACGTTTCCGATCAAGTGAAGGCTCTTTAGGAGGACCGGTCATTTTGTTGGCCATTAGTCTGTGTGCAATTTGGGCAGAATAAGAATGAGAGAGAAAAGAGAGAGAGAGAGAGAGAGAGAGAGAGAGAGAGAGAGAGAGAGAGAGAGAGAGAGAGAGAGAGAGAGAGAGAGAGAGACGAAAAAGAAGACAGTATCTGAAAATAATATCTTAATCAAAACTGAAAAGGTGATCTAGTAGGATGAAGAAGTAAAAAAGAAGAAAAAAATGTAGAAGTAGTAGAAGAAACAGAAGATGAAGAAGCAATAAAAAGAAGTAAAACGAAAAAAAAGTCTTAAAAAGGGAAGAAGAAAAAGAAAACGGAGAAGAAAAACAAACAAAGAAAGAAACAGAAGGAAGGGCCAGAAACAAAACATACTAACAGCGACGTGACGACCGGCCCTTGAG
>NC_061854.1:27803814-27806314 GCF_019202785.1 Penaeus chinensis
TTCACTACTATTTTGTGTTGTCATTCCGACTATGTGATTGATTTTCACCTTTCTAAAACTTCATTTGTAATTATCAATTTATCTAGCTGTTTATTTATTTAATAAACTAACTAATCATCCATTTATTCATGATGGAAAATAGGAATCAAATCATGAATAAGGTTTTCCTTGCCTCACTTGTCTACAGGCTTGGCTTTTCGATCAGAAATTTAGTAGTTTCTGATCAACGTTTGGTAATTTCCTGATCCACCTTCCATCGCGCAAGGGTCCTCTAGCTTCACACTGCATTTGAGAGTTAGTTCTCTTCGTAATGCTTCTTCTCATCTGCCATTAACCCATTCGCCCCGGATTTTAGTTCTGTCCCCTGTTAGTAGTTTTTGGTGAATTTTGTTACCTACAGATGGCTCCACATGTGCTCAGCCGGCAAGGAGTCTATCAGTAGGACCTAGTTACCGATCCTGATTTCCCCTTTCCTTGAATTGGCGGGGAAATTAATACCATTACTATCGATACTGTTATTATTGTTATTGATGTTATGATTATCAATTTGTTATTTAAATATTTTAGACAATGAAATGATACAAAAGACCCTTTCTTAAAGGAAAGGAAAGGGTAAACAGGTAAGATTGGTAGATTCTAATAACTGGCTGTTTGATGATTAAGAACTTGTAGAGCCATCTATGTGTAAATACAATAAATAAACGTGTATTACAGTGGGCATGGCATGTATTCTTGCCACATGGGGCGAATGGGTTAAAGTTTCTATTTACTAAGATGCCATCTTCGGGACATATTGAGAGGGAAAGAGAGAGAGAAATAGAGAGAAATGTAACAAAGGGAGAGAAAAATTGTATGTGTTTGTGTACAATTACATTTCACATGCATTTGGCGAGAGCGTAACAATAGCTATGTTTTAAGAACTTGAAACTATGGAAACAATGTAATCCGCACCCAGTTCAGGGAAAAAGGTCGGGACAATGCTCTTCGAATCTTGCACGAGTGATGGATGTATAATAGTCAATGCCCTCGAAGAGAGAATCGATTTCCAGACTTGAGTGAAGTGACTAAACCATCTGTTATCGAAGTCTTTGCGGCCCGAGTGAGTGTCTCAGGTCGAAGATCAACACGTTTCGCTCTCCCTTTCCAACGCTCCCTGGTGGCTTGTCGCTGGGAGTCGTTGAAGTAGGCGGGCACCGTGATCACGGCGTCCTTTACGCTCTTCCCATGTAGGTGTAAATGAGGATAATGATAACAGCGATAATAGAATCACATAATGATAAAAATGCAAATGATAAAACTTATATTGATAATGATGACAATAATACCAATAATAATAACATTAATCGAGTTTCTGAATCAGTGTAGTAAGGTAAATCAAACGCAGATGTACAATGTGTGGCGTTAATGTGGACATTCGTTAACGTACATTTATGGCCATTCACAGCCGTGGCCCTTCTTTCAGACAAAAAAAGAAATTATTTCAAAGTTACAACACAATACTGTAAACTCTATGGGTACAAAATCACATTTTTAAATACAAAATGCAATTTTGCAATTATTGCAATGAAACATTTTCAAAGACAAGTTATTTTCAGAGAAGTCCCTCCTTTTTTCAGCGTCCTGGCAGACGCCAACTGTGCTTTAGAATCTATCCATTCTCTTTGAGAATGGCTATGTTAATTCCTGACCTTTTTTCGGAAAGACCTTCTCACTGAGTACACATTATAGTGAATGGTTATCTACATAAAGATCCACAGGTAATGCTGTTACAGCTGGCATGTTACTAAGATAATTCGGGGAAGAGCAGCTCCGCTGAACACTAATTCTCCTGATGCGTTGGCCAGAATCATAGACGAAAAATCAAAACAATGATGCGGCCTGATTTTGAATGGCTAATATCACGACAACTGTCCTTGCGTTAAAGTACTACTAGTGATTATCAAGTTTCTTCTTGTTCATTCATTGATGTCATTCATTCTTCATTCTTAAGCCAATGCCGTCGGGGAAAATGAACAAAAAATGGGGAAAATGCTGTGCCCATTTTCTATATTTTTTGTGAAATGTCTGCCCATAGATGGCTCTGCTAGTGCTTAGCCACAAAGGAGTCAATTAATAGACCTTGTGACCATACGTGATTTGAATTGGCGGGAAAAACGTGTTTTTTACTAGTGCTATGGATATCGATGGTGTTATTTTTATTATAAACATTATAATTATTATAATGTTTTTTAATATTAGTAACAGCAAAATAAGATAATGTAAAATATTTCGTAAATCAAAGAAAAGGGTGAACGGGCGAGACGGGCAGTACTCCTAACTGGCTCATTGGTGACTTAGTACAAGTATAGCCATCTATGTGCATAAACAATCAAACAAGTACTAACAGTGGGCAAAGCACGTGTCTACCCGTCGTATCCGTCGGCAAGGGGTTAATTGCGATACTCATTAACTTCGCTAGCTTATCATTACGTTAATTCATTCATTCATTTTTCATGTATCA
>NC_061854.1:27833814-27843814 GCF_019202785.1 Penaeus chinensis
TACCATACAGGAGAAGTCAAAGATTATCGTACATCATAAGATGACTTGTGATGATTGCAAACGATAGTTAAATTCTGAATAATGTTGTATTGTGTTTTTATGTTTCAGGTGAAGTTTAGATATAATCATGGATGTTCGAATCGTGTAAATTTGAAGTGCTGTATTAAATTAGGCAAGTTTTACATAATTCTAAAACGGTAATAGGATTTCTAGATACGTTCTATTACGTGTCTCCAAAATTAATCAGATTCTCAGGAGAAGGCTGAATCTAAAGGGATGAACTGACCAAAATGACATCTCAAGACTATAATAACCTTACGATTCCTATCGTAAAACAGATGTCTCAACGCAGAATACCAGGGTGACAGGAATGAAGAAAAAATCCCCCAAAAGAGCCACAATCAGGATACATTTTTTATATTTCTAAAATGTATTTTAGTATAAATAATAATGTATGATTGAGCTGGTTTCATAATAATTCATCTTCACAGTAATAATAATAAAATAAAAACAGTAAAACGGATAATTCAACGCTCGCTGACGGAACTCTGATCTCCGGCACCAGGAGTGAGGTAATAATGAGACTAGGAATAAGGAAAGTCAGGCGTATGCAGTAAAGTAGTCTGATGAGGAAATGGCGTGTGACAAAAGTAAAATTGAAAAACTGGTAACAGACTTTTATGCGGATTTTCACAGCTCTAACATCCAGCCAAGGACAAGAATAAACGCAGTAACTATTAGCATTAATATAGATATTTAAAAAGATAGTAGCCGTATGGAATTAACAACCTTTTTATGAAATATCAACGGTGGTAGAACAACGAAAACTTGGAAAAAATGCAAAATGATTTTTGATACTCATTCAAGGGAACTCGAGCGTCGACTGTACATGGTGTTTACAGAATAAATATACACAGCATATATATATATGTGTGTGTGTGTGTGTGTGTGTGTGTGTGTGTGTGTGTATGTGTGCACAAACACACACACACACATACACACACACACACACACACATATTTATATATATATATATATATATATATATATTATATATATATATAAACACACACACACAAACACACACACACATATATACACACTTATATGTATATATTATATATAAATATGCATATATATGTGTGTGTGTGTGTGTGTAAGAAAAGATCAAGCAATTCTAAAGGCCAAATAAGAGGACTCACCCAAATAATTCGTTAAAGAGGCGCAAACAAGCCGAGCGAAGAACGAAAACGTTTTGGTCGAACATTCCTCTCGCGCTCGCTGGTCCATGCAAGGTATTTTTTCCGCTTACTCAGTTGCCTATTACTCCTTCGTTATATGTCTGGTTCGTATGCCTACCTATCAATCGATTCAACCTTCTCGCTCTCCCTCTCCCCCTCCATTCATTTATCTGCACATGTGCAGAAACACGCACTCATACACACTTGCATGTGTGTGTGTAAACATATATATATAAGCACACACACACACACACATATATATTTATATATATGTATATTTATATATATGTATATTTATATATATATACTTACTTATATACATTATATATATATATATATATATATATATATATATATATACATACATACACACAAACATTTGTATGTGTGTGCCTCTTTAACAAATAATTTGATATGTGTTCTTTTATTTGACCTATAAAGTTGCTTGATCTTTTCTTTAGAACATTCAAAGCTTGAAAAATAAAATGCAGTAATTTCAGCTTACGAAAACGGTGTTTGACGGAAATATCGTACATATGTCATGTTGAGTAGCGATAATATTTTCTATTTAATTATATGCATCGCAAATTAAAGTTACATCTTATAACTTTGTTGTGTTAGTAAATATTAAACTACATGTGTTAAGCGACGCACAAACGTAAAAATCAGTAATTACGAAATAATGCAGTAATCAAAATACTGAAACCCACAATGAATGGCAACAGTGACACGGCCGGACCACACATATATCAGGCCCAGCGCTCAGCTAGTGAGAACACTACTTCAGTGCCGCGCAAAGTGAGAACACTACTTCAGTGCAGCGCAAAGGATATCGTTTGCAGAATGGTAATATTGCACATTTTCACCTATTAGTCATTTGGTCAGGTCTCTCGCAATTCATTTTTAAAAGGCTATGTGACAGTATTTATAATACAAACACACATATACACATCTACATACACACATATATATGCACATTTGTGCCTTCACTGATGCGGTGATGGCCATGTTGACATCAAGTAGTTGACTTGTCACTCCAGACATCCATCTTAGCATCTTCATTTCTGCAACATCTAGTTTCTTCTCTTCTACTTGCTTGAGTGCAGCTGCTTCCAACACATTCATCATTGCCGGCCTTACTACTGCTCTGTAGACTTCTCCCTTCTGTCGTATTTGCACTCTTCTGCCACATATCACGCCTGTCACCTTCCTGCAGTTGCTCCATCCACATTGAATGCTGTGTTTTATTTCTTTATCCATTTCTCCTGGTGGTTCTGTCATTGCTCCCAGACATTTAAAACTTTTCAATATCTTTATGTTCACTCCATTTAATTGTGTCGTGTCCTGTTGATCTCCTTCGCCATCTGTTGTCATATATTCCCCTTTGCTTCTGCTTATCTTCGTACCTGTGCTCTCTAAAGCTTGCCTCCATCTTTCGAGCTTGGTTTGTACAGCTCCCTTACTCGTTTACACTAAAACAACATCATCTATCTAAAGGAGTCTGACTTTGGAAGCTATCCGTAGTTTCAGCCGTACTCACTTTGGTTGTAGCGTTCCTGTACGATTCCTTGATTATCCTTACGTACTTCTCTGGGATACCTCTTTCTCTCAAACTTCTCCACACCTCTTCTCTATCATAGGCCTTTTCCATGAATGCCACATGCCATATTGTTTCTCTCTGCATTTTTCCACTTTGTCTCAACGTGAATATGCCGTCAATGGTACCCACTCCTTTCATGTAACCTAGTTGTTGCTTTCCTATACAAACTTCTCTCAGTCTTCCGTCCATAATCCTTTTCATCGTTTTGGTGTGTGGGACTCCTGTTATTTTCGCAGCTCTGGACATATTCCTTCTCTTTGAATATTGGGATGAACATACTCTGTCTCCATTACTTCGGGATTACTGCGTTATCCAGTACCTCTTTCATTAGATGCCATAAGATGTTGGTACCCTCACCACCAAGTGCTTTCTACGCCTCAGTCGGGATGTTATCAGGTCCAGCCGCTTTCCCACACTTCATCTTTCTTAGAGCTAACTCCACCTCATGTTTACAGACTTCTTTCACTACGCCATAATTAGGATCTCCACATCCTCTCACAAATCGCGTATTCTCTTCATTCAATAGAGGTTCAAAATAATGTTTCCATCTCTTGATAATATCGGCTTCCTTCTTTAATACGTTTCCATTTTCATCTTCCATCTGTCTAATGTGTGTATTGTCTTTAGTGCTTTTATTTCAATTCGTTGCTATACGAAAAATCTTCTCGTGGCCTTTGGTTTCTAGCTCTTCTGAAAGCTGCCCATATGCTTCTCATTTGGCAATTGCTACGGTCTTCTTTGAATCTTTATTTCATTTTGCATAGACTATTCCTCCTGCTTCCAACTGAGTCTCTTTCCACCTTTGCTTCTTTCTTGCGTTTCGTCTTCTGTTGTATATGTGTGTGTGTGTGTGTGTGTGTGTGTGTGTGTGTGTGTGTGTGTGTGTGTGTGTGTGTGTGTGTGTGTGTGTGTGTGTGTGTGTGTGTGTGCCTATATTCACACACACACACACACACACACACACACACACACACACACACACACACACACACACACACATATTCATATATGCACACACATATATGTGTGTGCGTTTTTGGCCCACTTTATACTATTACAAATGCTACACATATAGACACATACATTCACAAAGTGTTGTGTGAAGACACACACAGGTATATCACTTAGTATAGAATGGTGATAATTAGCTGCTTTTTCGGAAAGTGTATTGATACTGGTTTCATCTTTTCAGAACACCATAGAGAAGGTGGATTTCGCTCATGTTGCAACAGAGATGGGAGGTATTACGATAAAGAATTTGGTAACTAAAGACAAGTTCATAGATAATGACAACAAGATTAAAATCCTCACCATCGGCCGGGAAAATAGTAGTGCAACTAAAACCATTCTTCTCATTGGAGAAACAGGATCCGGGAAAACCACGCTTTTAAATGCGATGATCAACTACCTTATGGGCGTTCAGTTCGAGGACAATTTTCGATACTCTGTGAAAGATGAAATTGGTGATGATCGTCAGAAGAAAGTTACGGATAGTCAGACAGAGTTTGTTACAGGGTACCACATCTATTATAAACCTGGCATGGTACACGACTATAATTACCTAATAATTGACTCTCCCGGACTATTAGACACAAGAGGAAAGAAAATACAGGATAAAATTAGGAAGCAAGCAGAATTTTTCTTACGAAAAGAAGAACTGAATATAACTGAGCTTCACTCTCTTGCTTTTGTCATAAATGGGACTACCAACAGATATCAGCAATGTGTGAAGGATGTTATTACAGACTTTGAAAACCTGTTTGGAAAAGACACTGATCAGATCACAAATATCCTTGCAACGCACTGTGATAATATGCAGTCAGTGCAACAAGTCCTGAAGGATGTGGAGATCAAGTATAGCAAATTGTACAACTTTCAAAATGATTGTATTTTCAGTAAAGGCCAAGGCATGCTGGACAGCCCCTGGCTTGCCCAGGTTGCACCCCTAAAATGGGAGTGTTTGATGAAAAAATATCAGGAATTTTTTGAAGATTTAAATGTAACCACACCAGTGAGTCTTTTACTAAGCAGGGAAGCCGCTGTTGAAAAGAAGGAGCTTGAGGGAGCAGTAATTCAAATAAAGAATAACATAGAGCATAAAATCAATACAGTGATAGAATATGAGAGCCAAAGAAAGTTATACGAAGAGTATAAGACATGCATGAAAAACAACAAGACATTTGAAGGAACAGAAACAGTCTCTGTAAAAGAGAAGGCTTCCATTGAAGGTACATTTACTCATGCCCACAACTGTAAAAAATGTAATAGGACGTGTGTCTTCCCCTGCTATACAGGAGGCATCATAGTACTCTGTCTCACATTCTATGGTAAATGTGAAGTCTGCCAGTGCAGCCTGTGGGATGATCATGAGCGAGAGGGCAAAAGAATTGTTGAAAAACTCAAAACCAGATCAGTTACTCATAAAGAAATGAAAAAAAGATACGAAGATGCCATGAGAAGGTTTAATGACACTGAGGCAGTGAAGACTGAGCTGAAAAAACAAATAGATGAAGCTTCTGTAGAGGTGGCGAAGATGACGCAAAAAATTACAGATCACATTAACGTAATAAACCGAATCATAAGAAATCCAAAACCTAAGACACCCACTGAATATTTCAATGATATTCTGAAAGGCATAGAGGAAACGATGACTCCAAAGCTCACGAATTCCACAGACAAGGCATTTCTCTCCCAAACATTAGAAGACCTTAGAATCAAATAGATTTGGCTTTAAGCATGCAGGACATTCTGTGAGATGGACCACATGTGTAGAAATGTAGATGTGGATATGCATGTGCATCCACGATGCACATGTGCATCGTTGACGCACATGCGAATGCTAGTTATAATGCAATGAATTTCTTAACAACATGCAATATATGGGAATGAAACAAAAGTTTATGCAATGAGAAAGATAGAGTTTGTACTTTTGTGTCGTATGTTGTATTTTGTATTAGATGTACTTTAATGCCGAATAAAATCAGATTACCTAAGTATTATTTCTCTACACAGTAATTAAACCTGCAGGTACGAAGGAATGCCTAAAATTGAAGGAATAAGGAATTCTTATTGAAAACTGAATATGATAAAAAATGACGATCCATTATTAGAGACGTATACTCTCATGGAAATTTTAGCGCTAGAAGGTGTGTGTGTGTACATATGTGTATATATATAATGTGTGTATATATATATAAACAAACACACACTCACATGTATATATATACATATATATATATA
The DNA here is from genome assembly GCF_019202785.1 of Penaeus chinensis. Lineage (NCBI taxonomy): Eukaryota > Metazoa > Arthropoda > Malacostraca > Decapoda > Penaeidae > Penaeus > Penaeus chinensis. Next base: position 27,839,896 of record NC_061854.1, read on the forward strand.
TATATATATATATTCACGCACACATGTATACACACACACACACACGCATATATATATATATGTACATACACACACATGTATATATATACACAAATATATATATATATATATATATATATTATATATAACATATATATTATACGTAGATGATATATATATGCATATATGTGTGTGTGTGTGTGTGTACATATGTATATATATATAAACATATACACACTCGCATGTATATATATACATATATGTATATATATACACGCACACATGTATATATACATATATATACACACACACGTATTTATATGCAAATATATATACATATATGTATTATATATATAAAATATATATTATACATAGATAAAATATATATATATATATACATATATACATGTATGTATATGTGTGTGTGTGTGTGTGTGTGTGTGTGTGTGTACACACACCTCATATTAAGCCGTCGACGGGCTAATACGAGGTGCCTATATGAGGTCTTATCCGGAGCAAAGTCCGGCTCTCCAAGGCAAGGAGACTAAGAACAAACCCCCAGCAATGCCGCATCCCCCAAATGGAAACTCATATGATTGATCCGGGACTTCGACTAATGGTCAAAGCTGCGTAACACCTTGCAGCAAGTTGGGAAAGACATGTTTTGTCTGCCAGGAAGCAACCAGGAATTCCAGACTGACCTTCTAGGACCTTTGTGAAAAGGTTCATAGGTGCGATGACCGTGCTGACATATAGGGTGCCCCCGCGGCTTGAAGTCTGTTCTAGGGCCAACACCTTGAAAGACCCCGATGGCAACATCCTGTAGGAGAAACCTAAACAACTCAAACACTTGATTGATCACTTTATGTCTCTCTACAGCAACCCCGTACTGTCCCTAAGATAAGGTACCTGGGAGTGATGGCATATAGCTAGATCTCTTTAAACTTGACGTCCCTGTCTTGAAAGAACACTTGCTCGACCTGCTGATATTATGCTGGCATGAAGACCACGTCCCACAGGATCTCAAAGACACAAAGCTGGTGATCCCCTTTAAGAACAAGGGGTCTAGATAAGTCTGTGACAACTACAGAACCATTGCCCGTGTAATTCTGAAGAGATATATATGTATTTAAACACACACACACACATATATATGTATATATATATGTATATATATATATATATGTATATATATGAGAGATTATATGGCAATGAGTAAGAGAGGTGTTGTGGTTAGGTCAGTGATAATAAGAGCTAGAAATTACTAGTGAGAAGTGATCAGTGATAGTGCTACATAAAGAGAAAGATTCGTGGATATATAGAGTTTATATTCCAACCAAAATAAAAATAATAATTCATCCAAGCGTCTCACAAGTCTATAAAATTAAATATTGGACCATGCATACATGGTCGTTTTAAAATAAAAGTTCAAAAGGTCTCAATGCTCATCGGGAGTACCGCAGTAGATAGGATCAGCGAAAAAAAATCACCCCACCAGAAATTGAATACCAAATTACGAAATCACTAGGAAATGATCCCAAACCCACAGGACGCCTAATAACAGTGCCAAATTCGCTAAAGAACAGCCAAATTGTAAGTATGTAAGTACAATACAACACAAAATCAGGTAGGTTTAAACATGGTTACCCTAAAGCGACAAACATAATCAGTCACTCGACAGAAGATCCGCCAGACAAACTATGCATTAACAAAGCGTAATTCAAGAGGTTTAGTGCCATACGCTGACACCGCCGAGAGCGCACGCCGGTATGCTTAGCAACCGTTAAGGAATGCGACACCTCCGAAAAACTGACCAGGTGCAAAATCACCTTACTTCCTCTAATCCCAAACCCCTGCCTTACCCACATCGCCCGTCTCCTTCCCTGAACCCCTCTGATGCAAGCCTACAATTTATACTTTATAATGCATGGATTATGTATGTGCGTTCATGCAGACGCTGTTCAATTGGTTGTGCACGAGTATGAGTGCGTATGCACGGAAGTGCGCAGGCGTATGCGTGTTTGTGGGTACGTGTCCATGTGTGTGTGTATGCAAGAGAAGCAATAGCTACATAGATAAGTATATCTGTGCGTATGTCTGCATATATTAATATGTGTATATGTATATGTATGTATATATATGTGTGTATGTATATGTATATGTGTAGGTGTGAGTCTATATATGTGTGTGTATGTGTGTGTATATATACGTATGTATGTGTGTATGTATATATATGTGTGTGTGTGTATGTATGTGCATATATACGTATATATGTGTATGTATGTGTGTATGTATATATGTATATATATATATATATATATATATATATATATATATGTGTGTGTGTGTGTGTAGCCATACGTATATGTACAAAATATGTGCGCATGTGTGTGTTTGCATATATATGGGTGCGTATACACATATGTATGCGCATATGATGTGCGCATATATCTATATATGTGTATACATGCGTATACACATATAGAGAGTATGTATGCATATCATATACACAGGAGCATGTGTAAAGGTGGATGCTTGCATGTGTATGTATACGAAAAGTATAACATGTTGTAGTGAGCAAGACCGTGCATTGCTGCTCATAAGTCCATACTAGACAGGGCCAATCCTGCTGGAGGGGCTCGTCAGTGGCATCCCGGCTAAACTACCCCTCCCCCCCTCAAGATACACTTACGCCAGTAGGTGGGGGGTAGCCCGGCTATCTACCTCTCAATTAAAAACTATGACTGAACAAACAGAGCAACGGCCCTCCTTCACCGGAGGCGAAGGAGCCCCTGATTAGGGCGGCGATCAGGATCGCTCCGGAGCAGAGGATACTAAAAGTAGACAATTGATGAACCTTTGCACATACAATATAATGACATTGAGAACTGAATCCGACTTATTAGCTTTACTTGAGGAACTCGCTTTCATTAAATGGGATGTTGTAGGACTCTGTGAAGTTAGAAGACTAGGCAAAGAACAGAAGATACTAAATGATGGACACTCTCTCTATTGGAGAGGTAAACCCCAGGGTAGCGAACAAGAATTAGGGGTAGGTTTTTTAGTTCACAAACGTTTAGAAAAGAATATCGTGGAATTCTATAGTATAAGCGAAAGAGTGGCTTCAGTAACAATAAAACTAAGCAATAGGTACAACTTAAAGATTGTTCAAGCCTATGCTCCAACCTATAGCCACAGTGATGAAAAAATAGAGGGCTTTTATGGAGAGAGCCGGCGAGAGAGTAAAAAAACACTTCTCGATAATTATGGGAGATTTTAATGCCAAAATAGGTAAAAAGACAGGTGAAACCTCAGTGGAGAATCACGGAATAGGTACTAGAAGAGGGGACATGGAGGTCGCCATCCGACATAAAAAACGATATAGTAAAAAATTGTTATGAATAAAGTAAATGTTGGCAGCGACCATTGAATAATAGAGGTCAGATCAATAACCTCAGAAAGGAAAGGAACAAACTCATACAAAAAGCGCAGTCAACTTGAATTTAACCTTAACATCCAAAATAGATATTCAGTCAGACATAGCGCCATGGGAAATCCCCATTTTTTCTATCATGGAAACCTGGCTTCCATCAGCCAAGGCCATGGCACCGTAGGGTGAGGTACGCCAGAGGTTCAGAGAGATCCTTATTAAACATCTATCTTTTTTCATATATATACCGACGGCTCCAAGACAGATGAGTGTATAGGGTCGGGTGTATGATCGACTGAATGTGAACTAAAGTTCAAACTGCCGAATCATACATCGAGTTTTCTTGCTGAACTTTTTGCCATTGATAAAGCCATTGATTTTGCACTCTCGACGACCCACGATATAATAGTTATTTTTTCTGACTCATTAAGTCCACTTAAAGCTATTAAATCCTTAGAAACCATTAAAAAGGAACTGCTGAGTAATATCATTCGTAAGTTACATTGTGCC
>NC_061854.1:27851314-27853814 GCF_019202785.1 Penaeus chinensis
ATCTATGAAACGGCGAGGGGTGGCCACGTGACCTGTAATAAGTGGGGTGGAATTTCATGCATGCTATTGGTGAACTTGCCTAAAAAGAAGGGAGATTCAGTTTAGACAAAGCACGTTGCTATCCTCTGGCCCTTCCCAGAAACACCCATAATAACTGCCAATACACACATCAAGGGCAGTTACTAAGTGGTTCGATGACCAAAACCACATGACAGTCCTTCCGCGGCCAAGCAAGACATGCAACTCAAACCTGATGAAAAATGTTTGAGCCAATATTGTCAATGTTTGGGAAACGGCTTATGAAAGAACCTCCCAAAAGCTAATAGACCATGCTAAAAGGGAATGGAAAATGTTAAGGAGGAAACCAAAACCTCATATAAGCACGTCATCGAATAACGATAAATTGTTAATATTATAAGTATGACTGCTCCTAGTACTGGTCTTTCTCTTCTACAATTATTACCGTTTTCTTTTTACTAATAAAGCGTTAGTAAAAATATCTTAAAAGATTATTAAATATCTTACCAATTATTCGATTTACTGAATTCCCCGGTAAAGCAAGAGAGGAAAAATACTTATGGTTATTTATGCATATGTATATATTTACATATTTACACACTTTTTTCCTGTCAACTACACGTTATGATATTTTGTACAAGAAGGGTTTCAAAATGTGTATTAACTATAAAACCATTGATTCTAAATAAAATATGCACGCGCATATGCACACACTCATCCATTTATTCACTGCTGCCCCACTACAGCTTTGCCTTCAGTTTTTCTTAAATGAAAACATAACGTATTTTCTGTTTATTGAATGAGTGTTTGGATCTGACGAAAAGAAAACAACCCATTTCATCAATTCAAAAACATAGGAGGATAATAAAGGAAAACTTAGATTTTAGGACAAAATACAAGTATGCCTATGTCATTTTTATCTACACCTAGATAAAAATGGTGTAGCCACGGTCCACGAGGCTTCAGCGATTCTTATTTGATTTACGTGCCATACACAGATGTTTAATGAACAAAGCGTGTTCATGTTTCAAGAAATATACAGGTATAGTTGAAAGTTGTGTTGAAAGAAGGGGGGCATATCAGCAAAAACAAACAACTCCAGGAAATTGCATTTTGTAAAATGTCCCACTCTAAAGCCAATGATAACTAATACTGCATGTTTTGCTTTTACTTGTTTGAAGAAAACGAAAAATGAAATAGCTTACGTAGTTTCCAAAAATAGATACTAATACACCTGTTGGTCTTTTTTATTCTCCCAATCATACTCTTTGTTACAAACAACCTATGGTTTTCGCCTCATTCATAAAAAAATTATTTACTCTATGTTTACATCAATTTGTTGCCAGATGTATAAAAGTGGGACCCAGTGTACTGAAAGATAATTCCGCAACTGTACATACACGCATATGTTTTTGTGTATATATATATATCATACTTAACATGATATAATACTCACCATCTAGACAATCAAGTAATAAACTTCCTAATACTTATCCTACAGTTTTTACTTTGGCATCATCTTTCCCTCTCTAGCTGGGGCGGAAGACCAACACAGCAGTTCTCTGTCGATGCCGCTCTAGGCAGGGCTTTTCATCTTGGCTCCCTTCACGGCTGGAGAAGTATCCTGCTCTGTAAAGGGATCCCCTGACAGACAAGACTAGTGTGGCTGCCCCATAAAACTCTAGCAAGTGTTAAAACTCTTAGGTTAGGATTGGCAAGCTTGCAATATGTGTATGGTAGTTGATATTATGCACGAAACTGCCAACAGAGGTAATCTGACTGCTCAAAATAAAAAAAACTGCAACTTGACAATTTCGTCAATAAATTACTTTGGCATTTTAAAGATTAATCAATGGAGGAGGTAGAAACTCCATGAAGTGAAACAATCAAGATTTACTTAAGCAAGTTAAGATGATTTTCAATCCCTTCTCTTCCACCTTTGTGTCTTCTCCTTTCTCTTCCCTCTTCCTCCACTTCTCCATACCTGTCTCTCTCGTTCACTCTCCTACTTCTCGCTTCTTCTCTCCCTTTTCCTTTCCTATCCCCTTGCCTTTCCCGCTCTGCTACCCCCTCTCACCTTCCTTAAATATACCCCCCCCCCACACACACTTTAAGCCTTGGTGGTTTGGTTTGCGAAGTTCTAGCTTCGCCCGGGCCTTCTAGATATGGCCCGGCCTACTTTAAGCCTTAGATCTCCAACCTCTCATGTCCCTTCTCTTTGCAGTAGATATGAGATGAAATCCTTATATCTATTGGCATGTTATTGTATGTGGGGATTGCAGAACCTCCATCCTTTGATCATAGTTGATAGATAGTGCTAATCTTGTGTCCCGTGCTGTTTTAAAACAAGTCTTGTATAATGATTGTTCTTTATTTTCGTTTTCATACTGTATATTTTTGTTTTGTTTTTGATTAGACACTTCTTGATCTATATTTTTATACAAGGGTGAGAGTTTCTTTTTAGACATAATTCTCCGCTTTT
>NC_061854.1:27858814-27863814 GCF_019202785.1 Penaeus chinensis
CTTGTCTTCTTGCTTGTTACCTCGAGTACTATTTGGTCTATTTGCTCTGGAAGTGCATCCAACATCTCAGTTATGTAATGTTGGTCTGATGCATCTGAAGTACCCATTACCATCGTCTCTTTTACATTGCTAATGAGCTCACTAAGATAGTCTTCAGTAGCCTTGCGATTTGGGTTCCTTGCAATCTCATTGATTCGCTCAATGTGGCTGACAATTGTCTTGATGTAAATAGCCATTTGCTTGGAGTGGTGGTCAGTTTCTTTTTGTAGTGTTTCCATAAGTTCCTCCATATTCTGCAGGTTTGTTTTTGCCTCTTCGTATTTGTCTCTCATCTGTTCGTTTGTGATATGTCTTTTTTCTTGTCTGCTTTCGATTGTTTCGCCTTCCTTCTCGTGGCCATTCTTGCTGCAAGGACAAAAGTCACAAGGTTCTTCTCCACTGGGACACCTACAGAATGCAGAACTCCAAGAAGTGCAAGGGTATACACATGTCTGCTCACATATGGGGCAGTTATGGGCGTGAGTGAAACGCCCGTTGATGGGAAATCTCTCTTTCACAGTGATTGTCTCTTCACCTTCAAATTCCTCATTGCATCTCATGGCGGTATAGTATTCTTCATACAGCTTTCGCTTGTTCCTACATTGCAACAGGGCCTTCACTTTATTGTCTATGTGCCTTTTCAACATCAGCAATGATCTCTCAAGATTCATCTTCTCTTTAATGGCTTCTTTGCACAGCCTCAGACTGCATGGTTTAGCGACCAGCATGTCTTCGAAAAATTCTTCATAGCTGCTAGTAAGAATGTTCCATTGCAATTGGCTAAGGTCTGCTTTTTTTCCTTGGTTACTACAGTACAGAACGCCATTATCAAAGGTATATAGTTTATCTGCTTTGATATTCATATCATCTAAGACTTTGCTGACTGCTGGTGTATCATCGTCAGTGTGTGTTGCCAGAATCTTAGTGATTTTAATAGTGTCCTTTCCAAACAATGACTCGAACTCCGTAACAATTTCCTTTAGGTAAGCATGAGACCTATTGATTGTTCCATTGACAACAAAACCGAGGCAATGGAGTTCACTGATTTCAAATGTCTCGTCTGTTAAGAAAACTTCCATTTGTTTCTTTATCCTATGCTGCTGTTCACTCCCCCTTGTGTCCCCTAGCCCTGGAGTGTCAATGATTAGGTAGTTGCAATCGACTGCCATCCCGGGTTGCTGATAGATGAGATAACCAGTCACAAACTCTGTCTGGCTTTCAGTCTTGGTTTTCGGCATGGTGCCTATTTCATCCTTTACGGTATATCTACAATTACCCTCAAATTTGACTTTCATAATGTAGTTAATCATCGCATTCAACAGCCTGGTCTTACCGGCTCCTGTTTGGCCAATCAACAGGAAGGCTTTGGTTGGTTTCGTATTCTCCTTGCCAATGGCGAGTATTTTGATTTGGTTCCTTTCGTCAAGTTTCTTCAGTTGTGTTACTGGTTGATTGAGCTGTAGTCCATATTCATTGGTCATAACATACTGATATGCCAACATGACACCATTATTAGGATCAGCCATCTTGCTGGGTACCTGTAAAAAAAAACAGAGAAGATAAAAATAAATATATAACAAACACACACACACACACACACACACACACACACGTATCTATTACACATATAGATAAACAAATATACACTGTACATAAATTGCATACATATAAACAAATGCATATCTATATAAATATGAATGCACGCCCCTCCCCCCCCCCCCCACACACACACAGCGGTAGACTAACATGGCCGTAATTATGTTTATTATCAAACGTTTCGAAGATTAATCATATATCCATCACCAGTGCTGTGATAATGAACCAAAGTAATATGCATTATATAAGAGGGAAAAGTGGTTCTCTATATCAACAACGGTGCATAAGAAATAATTCGAACTTTCATAAGAAAACAAGAACAATAATAAAACAAACTGTAAACAAACAAAGACATAATAAGAATATATAGTGAAGAAAATGATTAAAGACATTACAAAACTAACCAATATATGATAAAATAACAAAGATCTTTCTAAGTAAAAAAAAAATTCTCAAATCAACCTACTGTATCAACCATTAAAAGGGATCATAGATACGTAAAACTAACATTTATGGGGGAATTAAGCTTAGAAATCAGAAAACAATTGAAAATACTTTTACAATTATATAGTTACTCTCAAATAAAATTCACTTTTATCTTCAGCAACTGTAACACTATTGCAAACCTTTAAAACAGCCTACGAGATGGCACTTTGATTTGTGTTTCAATGTTGTATATCTATTTAGCTGTCCTGACTACCAAGTCAGGTACAGCTACACAGAAAACGTTTGTTAAAAAAAATGCTAAACGTTCTGACCACAACGATACTTTTTGAAATACAGATGTTAACGCTAGGAAACTGTTGGTACTCCTCATTCCCCCCTACTTTTGGGTCTGAGTGGCATATCACGAATTAACAGGCTATCAATTCGCAGGTAATTTATGTTTTAATGCTTTGTCACTGATCAATTGGCTTTCTTATACATTTTTTTTTTAAATGTTGGGTCAATTGTCATGCTGCAGAAAAAGACAAGTGGCATAGCCAGACAATTGATTTGACAGGTCCTACTCACAAGCATTATTACTATTATATTACTTATTGACTGTTGACAAATTCCAGTAAGATCAAAATAAGGAAAAAAGATACTGGTAATACATTCAAGTTTAATATTTTGTATTTCCACCCCCTGCTGCCAAAACACAGTTATTCAAAGCGCCAAGGCATAGATGGCACTAACTCGGCTGTCAAGGCACGGCCTTCACATCGCAGGCATTATTTAAGACTGCCACACGATTGTGAGTGTGGTCTTGCTGCATGTATTTTGCGTTTTCAACTGGGTTTAGATTCCTTGACAACACGAATGGCATGGATAGGGCTGCTGTCTGGACACACCAATGCCCTAACTGTTGGTAGGAAAACTCAAGGATTTCAACATATCTGTTGCCAGTATATCGGCCAGGGCTGTCATCCGTCATTTCCCCGACACCACTCGCATGCATCCACCCAAGCAACCCTGCGGTGATTCGGCCACTCCTCCTGCTCGCGATCTCTCTCTCACAGACACACATACACACAGACATAGACAAAGACACGACAGACAGACACACACTTTATTGTAGAGTAATGATGAGGTGTGGTAAGAAGAGATGCAATGATCACGAGTATATGCATATGCATTTGTAAGTGTAGAGATATATATGTGACAAACGTGTAATGTAGAATATAGTAATATGATATAGATATAGCTGGGTTACACACACACACATACACACACACACACACACATATATGTGTATGTATATTACGCATCTATACATATACATATATGCACACACACACACACATATATATATATGTATATATATAACACACACACACACACACACATATATATATATATGTATATATATGTATATATATCACACACACACACACACACACACACATATATATATATATATATATGTACATATACATATATACATATACACTCATAAATACGAAAACACACACACACATACACGCACGCACGCATATATGTATATATATAATATATATAATATATATATGTATATATGTACATATATATTGTATGTATATATATATGTATATATACTGTATGTATATATATATAATATATAATACATATTTATATATTATATATACATATATATATACACACTATAATATATATATATATATATTATATATTTATATAAATATATACAGTACATATATATGTATATATACATATATATGTATAAAATATATATGTATACAATTTTCATATATATATATACATATACCTAGAAACACACATACATACAATCACACCCACATAAATAAACACACACACACACACACACACACGCATATATAGTTAAACATTATCTACACACGCGCGCGCACACACACATATATATGTATAAATATATAGTGTATGTATGAATAAATATATACATATATATTATATTATATATATAGTATATATATAAACAATATATATATATATATATATATATATATATATATATATATATATATATACTACACACACACACACACACACACAAACATATATTGTATGTATGAATACATAAATACATATATATATATATTATATTATACTATATATATGTGTATATATACTATATATATATTCAATATATACACACAAACAATATATGTGTATATATACCTATATATATTCAATATATACATATTTATTTATACATACAGTACACACACACACACACACACACACACACACACACACACACACACACACACAATACATACATACATACATACATACATATATATACAAATATATAAACACAAATGTGTATATATATGTATAGACATTTGTGTATATTTTTGTATGTATCTTTATCTATCTATATAACTATATACATATATATATAGTTATAGTGATATATAGATATAGATACATACATACATACATATATATATAATATATATATATATATATATATATATATATAAACACACACACACACACACACACACACACACACACACACACACACACACACACACACACACGTTTGTTCAACAGCCATTTAATCCACTGCAGGATCTAGGCCTCGCTCAGTTCACTATTTAGAGATTATTTGTCAGTGCCACCCTTCCCTGATAAGATGCCCTTCCTTATCAGCCGCAGTTTGACGCGCTAACACTCTGGGTACGAAATGGAGGGCCTTTTATCTCTCTATCTATCTATACAGATATACACACACACACAATGTAGCTGTATACTGTAGCTAAATCATCATGCTATTGGTGCTTGAATTGAACGATTGCCGAAGTTGATTTAATATAACGTACTCATGAGAGATGGAGGCTTTTAGTGGGTTAGAGCATCGAATAAAAAACTCATCATTAGTTAGAAATTAGTACGAT
>NC_061854.1:27868814-27873814 GCF_019202785.1 Penaeus chinensis
TGGTGTGCTCTTTAGGGCAAGACTTCCCTTGTTCGCATGAAACTTCCTGTGTTTGCTTTGCTAATCTCTTCTTCACTTCCTCAGTATTCTTTGTCTCACTAATGGCTTCTATCTACCAAATCTTTAGGAACAGATAATATTGTTTGGAGCTCTTGTACAATTGTGCCTTTCTCTAGCTTATGCTTTTCCCACTGGTATTTTCAGTTCGAACATGTACTGGAATCGAAAACGTGTCCGAAAGAGCCTTTTGAACAGGAGATACAGGTTTCATTACAGACAGTACAATTGTGAGCATGAGCGTGAGCATATAAATTTTCGTTGGGATTATTCACTAATTCAGTAACCTTTTCCTCATACTGATGTGCATTGCTGCCTTTTATTTTTACGATCAAGTTTATTGTCAAAATGATTCCGTAAATCAGCTATTGTAGTCTCGAGTTCCATCTTATTAATTAACTCTTACTTATCCAAACACCTACTGGTGTGACTGCAACAACCTCTTTCAAAAATTCCTGATATTGTTCCATGCCTTCCTCCCATGTTAAAGCTGCAGATCTGGTAAGCCTGGGGTTGTTTGCATTTACAGAAAATACATACAAGATTTTATTATATCTGAAAATCGTGTCTTATAGGATATATTGCACAAATGCCTCATTAACAGAGTGTGTTGCAAGGACACTTGTGATTTTGATAGCGTCTTTTCCAAACAGGTTTTCAAGTCTGTGATAATATCATTCACGTACTCATAAGTTCTGTTGATACTCTCAATAATGACAAAGGCAAGGCAGTGAAGCTCCTTTACGTTAAATTTCTCTTCTCGTACAATTAATTCTAGCTGCCTTTTTCGTCTGCTGTTCCTTCCCTCCAGGAGTGTCAATGAGAAGTTGTAGTCATGTCATGCGGGGATTATCAGAGCTCAAATGACTGACCTCCATTATACTGGTTTACCATGCTCAACGGACACTTTTTATTAATGTCAATAAGGAAAACGATTTTGGTAAATTTAGAAGAGATTCCCAGCACTGATTTTCTGAGGAACGAAATAATTTTCCAATAGTTTTCATTGTCTTTCGAACGAATCTAGCACTCATCGCCTTCGCAAACGAAGCACAGCTACGATATCGGTCCCGATGGCTGGGGAGGGCATAATACATATCAGATAATTTGGGGGGTGGGGGAATATATATATCCACTCGCTTCCTAGTTATATAGGGGGCTTTGCTCCCTTAAACCCCTGTTTTACAAAACCTTCACCTTAGAGCCCTGGCAAGCAGCGCGTTTTCCGGTGATATAGGGGTCGTCACTCCCTTAAACCCCCTATTTGGGGTGAAGGGGGTGCCGCCCCCCCCCCCCCCCCCCCGCCTGGTCCACAAAATCTTCACCTTATATGTTTAGGCAAGAGAGCCTAGACCCAGCCACAGGATTCGCCAAGGAAGGACCTCCTGTCTTCTCTTACTTCTCTTACTGAATTAGCCTTACGAGGCTAATTCAGAGCGACGGGAGCATCGTACCAGAAAAGGCGTTCGACAGGGCGCAGCGGGTGGCGCCAAGCTGAACTATGCGAAGAAGCTTACCGTGATCCGTCAATCTCGGATTTTTTTTGCTGGTGCAAATTAAAGAGATATCCTGGACCCGCCCCCCGGCAAATTCGGCCTCGACGCTGGCGCGTTACCGCGCCGCTTCGGCGCCCACCCCTCGTTGCTGCCGCGATGCTATTTGCTTGCTTGCATTTAGCTTCGTGCCCTGTAGCCTATTCTTTCCTTTTCGGAATTTTCGGCATTAGGATAACTCTCTGCACACCTTCTGGTGAACTGGACCCCATCTTCGGGCTCGTGCTCGGACGTGGGCAGACCTATACCTCCCGCACAGGAGGGTGTGTCTGGGGGGCCTTAGCGTGCCTGCCTTACGGTGTGCAGAGAGTTGCCATTCTTTTTGCAGGTAGGAGCCCCTCCCTTTGTCAGGCCCTCAGCGATGTCCTGTAGGTGGAAGGGTATCCCCTCTGGTCTCTCCCCAGGGGTTTACACCTACTTACGTGTTTGCTGTGTGTGTCAGCCTTGGAGACAGGAGCCCTGTAAGATGAGCGATGCCGTGAATGAGTATGCCCTGCGGCTAGCAACATGTCTCTTTGGTCCTCTATTCCAGCAAGACAGGTGGCCTGATCCTGGCCCTGTCAAGCCAATCAGCTGGTCTCCTTCGGGAGGCAGTCATGCCGCCGTTGGCACTTACAATGGCTATTGGCTGTGTATATCCTCTCACCATCCCTGTAGCTGGTAGACACTGGCTCTAACATTCAGCTTCCCCTTATTGGACCCAGGTAAAGTCAGCAAAGAAAAAGATATACACAAAGTCTGAAGTGAGAAAAGCCAAACTAACAAAAGTCAGAGCTACCAAAGGCTCTCCACCCCCCAGTGGATCCAGGGATAGCCTGACAAACCGCCCAAAAACAGTCGAAGATCCTCCAATCAGAGAAATCAGAGCAATGGAAGCTCAACCCAATAACTCAGATGTTATCTTTTCTCTGAGGGAACTAAGAAAAACCTACAAAAACAGACAAGCCTAACCCTCAGTCTGTCTTCCCGTTCATCCCCCAGGCTCTATGTAGCCGACCCCTAGCAAGAATTTAATGAATGGGCTAGTAACTAGCCCGGGAACGAGCTAACGAATCCCCCTCCTCAGATGGCGCGACAGGCCTTTTGATAAAAAATACCTTGCATATATGCATATAAAAAGACTATAAACCCTTACTTACTGAGGTACAGACTATTAGAATAAAAGAAAAATAAAGATATATGCAACTTCTTCTCACAACACTAAAAAGAGTGCAATAAGAAAAATTAAGAAATAAAATGGTTTTATGTTTCGTTTTGAAAAGTATAAAGTTCATAAAAATACAAGGTAAAATAATAAAAAAATAAATAAAATAAAAGTATCTTCATCCCCGTGGGCTGGTGCGGGCATTCTGCTCTAACTCCAGGGGAACTCAAGTATTTCTGGGCTCCGGCGTGGATGATCTGGGTCACTACACTTCCACTGCCAGGGTTATGGACATGGAGCTAACTCTTGCCGTTTTAGGGAAAATGGACAACCAAGAGTGTGTGTAAAGTGTGGTACAACAGGGCATGAAGGATATGACAACTACCTAGGTCCAATATGCAGTTACCACTTCAAAGAAGACCATGAAGCTTCTTCTAAGCAATGTAAAAGGTAAGCTTGAAAAAGAGGTATTGGTAATAAGGAACAATGAGAATTGTTTGCAGAAGCAAAGCGACGTGCCCATGTAAGTTCTTTGCCTCGGTTCCAGCCTATCCTCCTTCCCACCATCCCTTACCCTCCAATACTTCTAACACCACTCACTCTGCCACTACCTTTAAAATACAGTCCTCAAATGCTGAAACAGCCTCTGGTGTCGGAGTCTGGTTGAGTCCAGTGAGGAGACTCCTCCCAAAGTAAAGTCCATGAATGACACACCATCAAAGGTATTCACTACTAGTTATTTACTATAGGATACACTTTCATATTTACCAGGTAAGATTTCCTTAATGGGTTGAGGAGGACTTTTCTCTTTCTTATCTAGTTTGGGAGCTGGGGAACCATTACAATTCCCATTCTTGCCCTTTGGAATCTGGTAAGGTTCCAGAGTCACAACATGTGATGTTCCAGAGGGATTGGCCAGGGGATTGCGTATGTCGTCAGGGAGAGAGCAAGTTCTTTGTAAATTTGAAGAAAGCATACAAATTAGAAATCTTCATTTCCTCACCCCCCCACCCACCATGGAGTCCAACGAGGGGTAGCTCCCATCAGCCACAGGGGTAGTGGGGAAATATACGTAGTTACTATTATAGTGCTGATGGCAGTCGCGGGACCTATGCGCTACGGACTGGACAGTGCCTGCTTGACACGAGCCATATATGACCAGCCGATTGACTTGACCGAGCACTGATCAAACCACTTGTCTATCCAGAATAGAGGACCAAAGAGGTGTGTTGTGCAGCATCGCTCAACCTCCAGGACTCCTGTCTCCTGGTAATACGGGATGCCACACACGGCAAATATGCCTGGGAGAGTTCGCCCTGGTAGAAGATGAAATGAACTAGGGTGGGTGCTCCATCCCCTCTCATAGGCCTTGGTGCACCAGGAAGCCATTTTATCTAATTTCTCACTGGTGACCCCTCCAGTATGGGTAGCCCTCTGGTCCGGCCCCCCACTGCGACAAGGCAGCTTCCGTTAGTCAGATTCCAAGGTCCCCTATCACAGCACATGCCACTAGAAAATGGAACGCCACAGGGTGGGGTTCTCAGTCCTGCCCTATTCAACACCTTAATATCCTGTATCCTCAACGTACACATCTCAGTGGGGTGCAAGATCATCTATGCAGACGATCTTGCAATCATCTCCACTGGACCACACTACCTAAGTAAAGCCCAGTGTTGTCTGGATCTTGTATCTGAGGAGTGTTGTAGGACTGGAGTAAAGATCTCTGCAGACAAATCCTAAGCCATGGCTCTGAGACACAATGTTCAAGGAACAAGTATGAAAATCCAGGGAATAGACTTGGAGTGGGTCCAGGACTTCCAATATTGACCGGACCCTCTTCCATAAGGAAGTCCAGTACCTGGTTGACCGAACCAAAACAAGAGCAATGGCTGGGAGACACATAGGAGCCAGACACAAAGTACTAAGAGTATTCTATGTATATGCTGTCCAGTCCATTGTGACCTATGCCTCTGTCGCTCTGATTGCCACAAAGAAATACAATAGAGACAAATTGGACAGTTCAAAATGAAGCTGCCATGATTATTCTGGGTACCCCAAGGTGGACGAAGGTCCTCAAGCTCCTCATGGAGGCAAACCTTCTCCCCCTGGACCCCTGGACGAATTGATCTAATGACAGCACAGTTCCTTTTAAAGGTCATTCAAGCTCCCAGGAACACAAGTCTAAGACAAAAAAATACTCAGACCCCTAGAACAAGACAACGAGCTTTTTGCAAACAACTCCTGGC
>NC_061854.1:27888814-27891314 GCF_019202785.1 Penaeus chinensis
ACTGATCTCATGTCATGGCAGTGGTCTCCGCATATGTCCATCTTTACCTTTTTTATTCTGAGGTGAAACATACGATTTTTCATAACAATTCTCTCCTTTATGAGATTGACGTACCGAGATCTAAATGATATGAAATGACATGGAAATTATGGTGCTAAGAATGAACTGGGTTAAAATAAATGTAATGTTTTTCAAAATATGGAAACTCTAACTGAAAATCTGATATTTATGTATTTTTTTTATTTTTATTTGTCTATTTATTTATTTTACTTTTTTTTAGTGGGGATCACTTACCAGAGATAAAGAATAAGGAGTTTACCGGAGAAAATGTATTCCAATAAGATGTAAAAATACTTCTCTTTCAAAATTCTACTTTCAGTGAATTTTTGGCGATCTTTTCTCAGTCCGTTCCTTGTTCATTGATACTACATAAAGTAAGTTAAAATCACCGAATTCTTTGACTTTCATGTGGAATAGTACCTTGCAAATTCTCCATCTCTTCCGAGTGTAGAAGCAATGCAGTCTCAAAGTCTTACTCTCTGTATGAACCAGCTTCCTTGAATGAATCCTCACTCTGCGCGTCGCAAATAGGGCAGTTTCTAATGTATATATATATTTAGGCTGTTAACGTGATTATTTGCATAAAGTTTAGGAGCGGGTGCCCCTCCTGTTGCCAATCTTCTTTTATTGTATCCAGGATTGCTGTCAGATTCGTATGTAGAGACGTTTTCATTACAGGTTGGTACATTGGCCAATTCATGACATAGTCGATTATCCATTATGCCACTATCAGTAATTTTGCTTATTGCAGATTTTAGATCATATTCTTCATTTACACATCCAAATAAGAAAATGAAATAATACATACTTGAGTTTTTCTACAATATCTTAACTGTTGTATCTTGGCTTACATACATGCTGTTTTTTGTTAAATTGCTATTCCAACAACACAATAAATTATAGCAATACCAACAGATAATCACAACATGAAATCTGTAGCCAATCAGCGCATTTCAGTAAACAAATGGCAGATATTCCGCCTGCCTTGATAAGCTTGCCCCTAATCACTATGCATTTTAACACTGCACACTGTATCCTTTCATGATACCAACCTCTAGTTCACAAACACTTCCTGAGAGAGAACATTGTTGAACACACTGCCCTGATCAGTTAGCAGTGTTACGCATACTATAAGAAGGTTGTCAATAAAAAACATTATTTGGCAGTTTCTTGTCATGAAGGACAATAATTGCCGAACGCGACAATTTTATTAGATCACTAAGACTAAATAGCGACGATCAGTTGAAAACGCCTGGAAATCCATGAGGTCCGCCCAAAATCTCTGAAGTGAGAAAGTAGCTTCTAGAGCTACAGCCATCTCAGCTTAGCTTGACATGCAAACTCTTCTCTGCTGATATCTCTGTAGAATAGTTGCTACATTCTTTAAAAAGTTTGCGTAGGTGGATGAATCACAAAGCATACTCACAAAAAGATGGGTGAATAATTTTGTGGGATAGATTAGAGGTGGTAGAGGATATCATCCTTAAGTTTAAAATTGTCAAGAGTCAAGGTTAACTGCCAGAATGGTAAAGTTCTATTACAGAGCATTACTGTTTGACATCCTTGAATCTTAAATTATGGTATGCTGCCACATTATGACAGATTATAATTCTCTTTGCATAAGCCTTGCATCTGCTAGTTTGGAGACTTCACCATAAATTTCAAATGGGCTTCAAAGTCAGGGATTATAGGGTGAGTGTTCTCTTAATTTTAAAAAGTCTGCTCCCTCTCACGAACTCATGTAAAAGGCATTGCTTTATAAGTGGGATAAGTGAGCAGGGCTGCCAGTGTTGCTTAATCTTGTACATTTCATAATCCTATAACATCAAGAAATTTCTGACCCAGAGGATGTAGCTCAGTGATGATATTTAAGAAACTGACCTCAGCTCTTCAGGACCAGGAGCTATGTCTTCTGCTCATGCCACTAACTCCAATTATTTTCGGTCTGGCAATATTACACTTCTCAAGATTCAGCCCGAATGCTGTTTTTACCATTGGTGTCATGATCTCATCTGAATACAGTAGAACATTTGTTATGATAGGATAGTATGTAAGGAACATTTGTCGGTGAGAGCTCTCTTTAAAAGTTTGTTTTCTAAGAGCTATATTTCATAGGGTTTAACACTTGACCGATGCAGCATAGTTAAATGCGATCATCTCTCTCTCTCTCTCTCTCTCTCTCTCTCTCTCTCTCTCTCTCTCTCTCTCTCTCTCTCTCTCTCTCTCTCTCTCTCCTTTCTTTTCTTTTCTCCTTTGCGATGTGACTAAGTGACCGTCGCCTGCCTGCAGCAAGAAAGTATGAAAGCAACTTCCTCTTGCCTTCTAGCTCCATTTTTTTCTTATCCACAAGAAGTTAAATTGGTTTTCACGAGGGCTATGATTTGCAGCACACCTGTAACCAAGGAGCTGATGGCGTGCAGGTGTTCACGGAGAGGAGGGT
>NC_061854.1:27938814-27941314 GCF_019202785.1 Penaeus chinensis
TCATTGTTATTATAAGTATTATTACTATTATTATTATTATAATTCACATTATCATTGTTATCATCACCATCTTTATTAATGTCATCATTATAATTGTTATTATTATTATCAATAATATTGTTCTATTATTATCGTTATTATTATTATTACTATCATAATTTTTTAATATTATTATCGTTAATATTATTATTGTTAATATTATTATACTTTATTATTATCTTTACTATTATCATTACTGTCATTATACTTTTTTATGCTTTAATTATTATTGCTATTCTTATGACTATGGTCATTATTATCCTTATTTTATTATTATTACTATTATTATCAACTATTACAATTATTAATACTATTATTATCAACATTACTATTAGTAGTATTGTTATTATCATTACCATTACTATTATTATCGTTATTATTATAACTATTATTATTATCATTATCATTATTGTTATTGATATTATTATTATTGTAATTATTATTATTATTACTGTTATTATTATTATCTTTATTATCAATATTATTATTATCATCATCACCATTATCATCATTATCACTATTATTATTGTTATCATTATTATCATCATAATTATTATTATTATTATTATTATTATTATTATTATTATTATTAATATTATTATCATTATCATTAGTATCATTAGTTTCATTATTATCATCATTATCATCATTACCATTACTAATATCATTATTATTATTATCACTATCATTTTCATCAGTATCATTGTATTTATAATTATAATTACTTTTATTATTATTATTATTATTTTCATTATTATTATTATTATTATCATTTTTTATTATCATTATTATTATTGTTATTATTATTATTATCATTATCATTATTAGTATATTATTATTATTATTATTATTATTATTATTATTATTATCATTATTATTATTATTATTATTATTATTATTATTATCATTAGTATTATTGTTATTATTAGTATTACTGTATTATTATTATTATTATTATTAGTATTACTATTATCATTACTAGTATTATTATTATCATTATTATTATTATTGTTGGTGTTATTGTTATCATTATTATTATCAATATTATCATTATTATCATCATCATTATAATCATTATCATTATTACTATCAATATCATTATTGTTATCATCACCAATATTACTTTTTTATTATCTCTATTATTATTATCATAATTATCATTATTATTTTAATTATTATAATTATTATCATTATTATTATTATCATCGATATCATTGTTATCATTAGCATTATTATTACTATTATTATTGCTGTTATCATTGCTATCCTTATCATTATTATTATAATAATTATTATTATCATTATGATTATTATTGTTATCATCATTATTATTAACATTATTATTATTATTATTATTTCTATTATCATTATTATTATCATTATCATTATCCTTATTACTATTTTTATTGTTGTTATCATTGTTATCATTACTATTACTATTGTTATTATTATCATAATTATTATTATTGTAATTATTATTGTTATTATTATAATTATTATTAACATTATTATCATCATCATTATTATTATTATCATTAATACAATCAATATTGTTATCATTATCAATATTATCATCAATATTACTTTTTTATTATCTTTATCATTATTATCAGTATTATTATTATTATTTTTTTTTTTTTTACTAATATTATTATAATTATTACTATTATTATTGTTATCATTGTTATCATTAGCATCATCATCATTATTATCATTATTATTACCATTATTATTGTTGCTATCATTGTTATCATTATCATTATTATTATAATAATTATTATTTTCATTACAATTATTACTGTTATAATTATTATCATTATTATTATTATTATTATTATCATCATTATTATAATTATTATTATTATTATTATTATTATCATTATTATCATTATCATTATTATTATCATAATTATTGTTATTACCATTATTATTGTTGTTATCATTGTTATCATTACTATTATTATTATTATTATTATTATTATTGTTTTTATTATTTGTATTATCATTGCTATCATTATTATCATTATCTTTATTATCATCATTATTACTGTTATCATAAATTTTATCATTATTATCATCCTCATCATTGTCACTGTTACCATTATCATTTTCATCATTAGGATTATTATTGTTATTGTTATTTATAATTATCATTACTATAATCATTATTATCATTATCATTACTATCATTATTATTATCATTATTATCATAATTATAATTGCTGCTGTTGTTATTAGTATCATTATCATTATTGTTATTATTATCATTATTATTATATTCATTTGTTAAGAGTAATCATTATGTAGAGTCGTCATTATTATCTTTGTTGTAATTATTGTCATTGTTATCTTTACTATTACTATCAATATCTATGTATTATCATTATAATTATCAATATTAGATTTGTAATCATTGTTGCGATTATTATTCTTATCATTATCATTATTATTATTATTATTA
>NC_061854.1:27951314-27958814 GCF_019202785.1 Penaeus chinensis
TAAACGGCAATCGGGATTTCTGCCGTTCCTTGGAGCGAAGTGTTCGGATACTACTGAGAAGGGAAAGGAACAGTTCATCAGGAATCTTGCTGAGGGAGTTGAAGGCCATTTCTTAGTAAGTGACCTTCGCCCTGCCTACCAAGCCCTTAAAAACTGAACTCCAAGTTCTCCTTGCAGATGACTGCAGTCCGCTCAGTGGATAAATGGATAATTTCAGATCATGTTAGGGTTTGTGAACGTTGGGCTGTTCCATTCCCCCGGACCTGTTGAGGGGAGTGGTCATCCCTCTCTGGAAGGAAAAGGGGGATTGTTAGAAGAGTAACAACTTCCATGGCATCACACTGCTCAGTATACCAGGCAAATTTTCGTTAACATCCTTCTGAAACGGATCTGTGACCAGCCAGTAAGGCACCATGTACTGTGACATAGCATTTCGAGTAATTGTGGAACTTCTCTCCTGTCACCTCAGGAGTGAGGCTAGGCTGTGTCCTTGCACCAACAGCTCTTGCATGGACTGGATAAAGAGCATAGCTACTATCCAAAGTCACTGTGGAGCAGCAATGGGCAATATCAAGGTCACGGACCTCGACATTGCTGACAATTTTGCTATCCTATCTGAATCTCTGGTGGCGGCTCATTAGAGGTCTCCAAAATCCAGGATTTAGGGGGGGCCTGTTATGGGAATCTGTTCATTCGATACATGCTTGCTCAGACGACGTTTAAGTCACAGAGCTTTCCATACCTTGGTAGTACAGTCTATTTCATTGAGCTGCCAGACCAGGAAGTCAGTAGACGGATTGTTTTGGTAGCAGGAGCCGTGAACTCAGCCAACAAGAAGTAAAAGAGTATTTAGAGATGCCAGTACCTTTGCAGAGGGAGCAAGTCACGTGTATCTTTTATGTATGCAAAACCTGGATGCTGTCTAGTGCCTTAGAGTCACGTCTTGATGCCTTTTATAACAAGTACATAGGGTAAGTCATGGGGTACAGTTGGCAGGACCATGTGTTCACCCGATGTTGTCTCTTCACGAGAAAATTCTGGGTAGAAGAGGCCCATGGAGCGACTTAGGAAGTCGTGACTTGGGCAGATCGACCAGACTTGTCGTGAGGAGCTTGAGATGGGCCGAGGGCCTGCCTGGCGGCTCACCATGAGGGACTTCCATGGCTGGAAGCAAAAGGTGAATACGGCTGGGGTGTCAGTTCCATTGATGATGATGATATATATATACACACACACACACAAACACATTATATATATATATATATATATATATATATATATATATAATGTATACATATACACATATGTATATATAACTATGCATATATATATTAAGATATAGATATGTATGTTTGTATGAATGAGTTGGCATTAGAACATGTATGTATGTATGTATGTATGTATGTATGTATATATATGTACACACACACACACACACACACACACACATATATGTATGTATGTATGTATGTATATATATGTACACACACATATATATATCCCAATGTCGCCGGGGAAAATGAATAAAAATGGGAAAAATGCTGTGCTCATTAAAAAAAAAAAAAAAAAAAAAAAAATTGTGAAAAGTCATTGCACATAGATGGCTCTGCTAGTGTTTAGCCA
Organism: Penaeus chinensis; assembly: GCF_019202785.1. Classification (NCBI taxonomy): domain Eukaryota; kingdom Metazoa; phylum Arthropoda; class Malacostraca; order Decapoda; family Penaeidae; genus Penaeus; species Penaeus chinensis. The sequence goes on from NC_061854.1 coordinate 27,952,938, forward strand.
CAAAGGAGTCAATTAGTAGACCTTGTGACCTTACCTGATTTGAATTGGCGGAAAAATATAATTTTTACTAGTGCTATGATTATCGATGGTGTTATTTTTATTATAAACATTATAATTACTATAATGTTATAAACATTAGTAACAGCAAAATAAAATAACGTAAAATATTTTCGTAAATCAAAGGAAAGAGTTAACGGGCGAGACAGGCAGTACTCGTAATTGGCTCATTGGTGACTACAAGTGTAGCCATCTGTGAGTAAAACAATCAAACAAATAAACTTACAGTGGGCATGGCATACACGTACACGTCATTCCTGGCGGCATTGGGTGAAATATGTATATATATATATATATATATATATATGTTTGTGTGTGTGTGTGTGTGTGTGTGTGTGTGTGTGTGTGTGTGTGTGTGTGTGTGTGTGTGTGTGCGTATTTGTGTGTGTGTGTATGTGTGCATATATATATATATATATATATATATATATTCATATATATATTCAAATATATAAATATGGATATATGTATATGTATTTATTTATTTATTTATTTTTAATATATGTCTGTATGTATGTATGTATGTATGTATGTATGTATGTACGTATGCTATATATATATACATATATATGTATATATGTATGTATGTATGTATATGTATGTATGAAATATATGTATCTCTCTCTCTCTCTCTCTCTCTCTCTCTCTCTCTCTCTCTCTCTCTCTCTCTCTCTCTCTCTCTCTCTCTCTCTCTCTCTCTCGCTCTCTCTCTCTCTCTTTCCCTTTTAAATAATGGATAGACAGTAACGGCGAACAGGCATACCATTAAACTATCTACAACTATTCGCCGTCAAATAATATTACAACTTGTAAATCAAGAAGCTTCTACACGTAAGAAGTCAGAATGGCATTCATTGGGGGCTAATAATATAGCTAACAGCATATCCGTTTTAGACCTCAGCATGGCCTAAATAGAATGTAAGTTGATTTGTCAGTTTTAATGTCTCCTTGGAAATTATTTGATCATTCGAATTGTGGGGCCGAGAGATATGTTCTATTTCTACAGTTAACTTACTTAAAGGAGTAGTTGATATGTTTTGACCTTGGAAAGAAGTGATCACGTGAACAAGAGCAATGTTTGATTGCATCCGAACAGCAGCTGGCAACATGGCCCGCCATATGTGCTGGTGACATGACCCCAAACGAGAACTGTTGACTATAGCTGGACTAAAAGTTTTCAACATGACTTGTTCAACTAGTGAAAGAAGCAAGTTTAGGGAAACTAACTGAAATAAAGATTTACTAACGTGAAACAGAAGCAGAGGTGGCCATATATCACGGGAAATATTTGAGATACGATGTGTATACAGATGTCAGTAAAGAAAGCTAATGTTAGTAGTTTCTTAATGTAACTACGCTTCTGATTATCATACGACAACATTGTATTGCATATCAACCGTCCTGTCGCACGAGCCTTTCAAATAATCTGCCAAAGTACACCAGATAATGCAAATCCCAACACAGCAGCTGTTGGCATAACCCGAGGCAGGAGGGAACTGATCTGGAGGTACATGACTTAGAGGCACCTGACACGCCACGAACTTGATGGATGCCACTGCCAACCCACGAGGACGTCCCGATTACCACACGCATCCTTCGTAAGTGAGAGAAGGAGGATCGGGGGTATCCCCTGAAGGGCATCCGCGTTCTACTGCACGGCAAGGCAACCTGGATACCGTCTGGAGGGCATCGCGGCGAGTGAGTCATCCCAAGAAGCACCAACCGAAGCGGGCATGGTACCCAGCATCACGACTGACCCCGGTCATAACACGGGTAGGGGGGTTAGGGGATGAGGAGGGGGGGTCGGCGGGGCATGCAAGGAGGAGGCGAGGTACGAGAGGGTGCGGGTGGTGGGGCGAGGGGGAGGGGGGCATGGGAAGCCTGTTTCCAACGAAGGCTTTGATACCAAGAACACATGTTTGACTTTACCTTCGCCACGTGTGAGGCGGACGTTCCCTCGCGTGTCCTCCCGAACGCGTGTTCTCGTTATGCTAATGCGCTCATTGTATGTAAGATTCAGATGGTCATTTCTGTGACTTTATGACGACACAGCTGCGTTGGTGTTGTCGCTTGGGCTTTCCCTCACTGTTGCCGATGCCTGGGAGATTTCGATGAGTCTGCTCTGGATACTTACCTGAATATCAAATTTTGCACAGATTTCTTTGCCTAATATTCCCCCAAAAACAGTTACAGAGAAAAAAAGTAGCCAAAAGATAAAAAGTATACACACACACACACATACACACACACACACACACACACACACACACACACACACACACTCACATACACACACACATATATATACATATATATATATATATATATATATATATACATATACATATATGTATTGTATATATTCATATAATTATATATATATATATATATATATATATATATATATATATACTTATACATATATACATACACACACACACACACACACACACACATACACACACACACACACACACACACACACATACACACACACATACACGTGTATATATATATATATATATATATATATATATATATTCATACACACACACACACACACATACTGACGTATATGTATATATATATATGTATATATATTTATTTTATTTATTTATTTATTTATTTATGTGTGTGTGTGCGCGCGCGCGTATGTATGTATGTATGTGTGTGTGTGTGTGTGTGTGTGTGTGGGTGTGTGTGCACGCGCGCGTATGTATGTGTGTGTGTGTGTGTGTTTATGTGTGTGTGTTTGTTTGCGTGAGTGTGTACACACACACACATACACACACACATACACACATACACATACATATACATATTGTGTGTATATGTATATAAATATGCGTATGTATATGTGCAAGTGTGTATGCATAAGTGTATGTATGAATATATGCTTACATAAACCTCCCCTTCGCCTGAAATGTTAAATAAATTTATCATTCCTTTGGAGAAGATAATCGAGGGTCTCCTGCCCCCTCCCCCCCTCCCCACCCCCTATCCCTGCCACCATCCCCGGCCATACCCCCTCCCCACCCCCCATCCCTGCCCCCGCCTCTCCCGCTCGCGTCTCCCGTCCTCGGTCACGGCGCGGTCACGACGGATGCTGCTCGGTGAGTCATGTCGACGCGAGGGTACACGTCTTGTCTGGTCCTGGTGTGACCCGACGCTGGTCCGCCTGGTCTTTCAGCCCTTCGGGTCTCTTCTGACTCGGGCGTTCGGTCTCGGTCTCGGTTTCCCTTCCTTGCGCCGAGCTCGGGGAGGATGAGCTTCGATTTGCCTTCATTGTGCTGTTTTCAGTGGCTTCGTTCTTATCAAACTTCATCGACACGCTTATCTCTTTGGACTGATTGTAGCCTCCTTCTCTGCACTCTTTTTCCTTCTTCTCCTCTTCTTTATTCCTTGCTTTTCCCCTCGTCTTGTTCTACGCCATTCGCTTCATCCTTCTCTAAGTTTCCCCCTCTCTCTTTCTTTTTCTCTCCCATTTTACTTGTGCTCTTCTTCCTCCTCGTCCTCTTCCATATGTTTTCCTTTTCCTCCTCCGCTCCCTCCCTTCATCCTGTTTCTTTTTCTTCCCCCTTCGTCTCCTTCTCATCCTCTTCTTCCCGTTTTACCTTCTTTCGTCCTTCTTTCTCCCTCTTCCACATTTCCTCTCTCTACTGGTCTTTAACTTCATCCTTTCTCTCACTCTCTCTCTCTCTCTCTCTCTCTCTCTCTCTCTCTCTCTCTCTCTCTCTCTCTCTCTCTCTCTCTCTCTCTCTCTCCCTCTCTCTCTCTCTCTCTTTCTCTATCTCTCTCTCTCTCTCTCTCTCTCTCTCTCTCTCTCTCTCTCTCTCTCTCTCTCTCTCTCTCTCTCTCTCTCTCTCTCTCTCTCTCTCTCTCTCTCCCTCCCTCCCTCTCTCTCTTTCTGTATCCTCTTTTATGACTTCTTCTCCCTCCCCCTTACCTTCTTCTTCCTACTCTTCCTCTCCTCCTCCCCTTCTCCTTTTTCCTCTCTCAGTTTTTCCTCCACATCTCATCTCTTTCCTTATCGTTCATCTCTTTTTTCTCTCTCTTACCCCTCGCTCTCTCGACATTCTTCTTTTTCTCCTTCGCCCCTTCTTTTAGGTAACTCTCATTTTCTTTGTCTTTCTTTTTCTTCTCCTCCTTATTTTTTTTTTCATCTTCTTCCTCCCTCCATATCTTCTTTTCAACCTGTTTTTCTTCCTCCTATCCCATCTCCTCCCTCTCCCCCCCTTCCTCTTCCTTCTCTTCAGTTTTCTCCACCTCCTTTTCTTCCTCCTTTTCCCCCGCTCCTCCTCTCCCTTCCTATCCCCTAGCGTCTTCCTACGAAATAATGGGAACAGTTACCCTTAATCACTTTGGTTTTCCTTCGGAACGACCCTCCCAGGCGACCCCTTTGGACGTCCCTCTCAGACGACCCCTTTGGACGTCCCTCCCAGGCGACCCCTTTGGACGACCCTCTCAGACGACCCCCTTGGACGTCCCTCCCAGACGACCCCTTTGGACGACCCTCCCAGGCGACCCCTTTGGACGTCCCTCTCAGACGACCCCTTTGGACGTCCCTTCCAGGCGACCCCTTTGAACGACCCTCTCAGACGACCCCCTTGGACGTCCCTCCCAGACGACCCCTTTGGACGACCCTCCCAGGCGACCCCTTTGGACGTCCCTCTCAGACGACCCCTTTGGACGTCCCTCCCAGGAGACCCCTTTGGACGACCCTCTCAGACGTCCCCCTTGGACGTCCCTCTCAGACGACCCCTTTGGACGTCCCTCTCAGACGACCCCTTTGGACGTCCCTCCCAGGCGACCCCTTTGGACGACCCTCTCAGACGACCCCTTTGGACGTCCCTCTCAGACGACCCCCTTGGACGTCCCTCTCAGACGACCCCTTTGGACGACCCTCTCAGACGTCCCCCTTGGACGTCCCTCTCAGACGACCCCTTTGGACGACCCTCTCAGACGTCCCCCTTGGACGTCCCTCTCAGACGACCCCTTTGGACGACCCTCTCAGACGTCCCCCTTGGACGTCCCTCTCAGACGACCCCTTTGGACGACCCTCTCAGACGTCCCCCTTGGACGTCCCTCTCAGACGACCCCTTTGGACGACCCTCTCAGACGTCCCCCTTGGACGTCCCTCTCAGACGACCCCTTTGGACGACCCTCTCAGACGTTCCCCCTTGGACGTCCCTCTCAGACGACCCCTTTGGACGACCCTCTCAGACGTCCCCCTTGGACGTCCCTCTCAGACGACCCCTTTGGACGACCCTCTCAGACGTCCCCCTTGGACGTCCCTCTCAGACGACCCCTTTGGACGACCCTCTCAGACGTCCCCCTTGGACGTCCCTCTCAGACGACCCCTTTGGACGACCCTCTCAGACGTCCCCCTTGGACGTCCCTCTCAGACGACCCCTTTGGACGACCCTCTCAGACGTCCCCCGTGGACGTCCTTCTCAGACGACCCCCTTGGACGTCCCTCCCAGACGACCCCTTTGGACGTCCCTCTCAGACGACCCCTTTGGACGTCCCTCCCAGGCGACCCCTTTGGACGACCCTCTCAGACGACCCCCTTGGACGTCCCTCCTAGACGACCCCTTTGGACGACCCTCCCAGGCGACCCCTTTGGACGTCCCTCTCAGACGACCCCTTTGGATATCCCTCCCAGGCGACCCCTTTGGACGACCCTCTCAGACGACCCCCTTGGACGTCCTTCTCAGACGACCCCCTTGGACGTCCCTCCCAGACGACCCCTTTGGACGTCCCTCTCAGACGACCCTTTGGACGTCCATCTCAGACGACCCCTTTGGACGTCCCTCTCAG
>NC_061854.1:27968814-27976314 GCF_019202785.1 Penaeus chinensis
CACACACACACACACACACACACACACACACACACACACACACACACACACACACACACACACACACACACACACACACACACGGGGTTACGTCCTTCTCGCCCCTTCCCTCCGCGGTTGCTTGAAATGCTATTGCCTCCGCGTAAATTGCGTAAGATACGTATGTGTCAAACCTTAACATCATGTGCCAATGTTCATGTATAAGTATTAGAAACTTCTTTTGACGAACATGATATGCAAACGCTAAGGCTAATGGTAACAAACAGTAATAACAAAACTAAGAAACAATTATGTGTACTCACATATCCATATAGAAGTAAGTTCCTATGCGTGCATACATTAAAAAAAGAGAATTCACTCTAGCCATGTGCATGTCTCGTCGACAGCTCCATCACGCCCCCCTGCCCCCCCCCCCCCCCCCCCCCTGCAATTATCCCCGTGACCAGCCGCAGCGCCGCCCGCATGCCACGAAAGGTTCCAGCGCCCGCACGTCCCACGCCCGTACCCGCGGCGGGCGGATGTACGCAGATGAGTCCGACATTTCCCGCGTATTTTGCAACGTTCTAATTAGCTCTTCGTTCGTTTTTACAAGTTAATGGTAATGCGGAGCCAGTGTAGTGAGATAATGAAGGCGGAGAAGAGAAATTAAGTTACAGAATAGGGATTAAAATTAAAGCATCGGATGGGATTTAAGAATGGGAAATATATTTGAAAATAACTCTTATAACTGAAAGTAGCGTTATAAATGTGTTTCGAATGGATAAAAATATGTACGAAAAGGAAAAGTTTATTCATGCATCAAGTATCGCGCGCATGAGCCATTGCGTGTGGTTTAATTCGCCGAGAATATTTCATGAGGCATTGGCGCGTCTTCCCGTCTCGTTCTATACTTTTTACGATGCGTTTAGGATCTTTAGGAAGGGCCAGCGAGGAGTGGGAGAGCGAGGGCGAGGAGGCTCCGTGGGCGTGGCTCACGCCGTTACTTCGCCGGGATCACGAAGCCTCAGCGTCACACGTGTGCCTCCTCCGCGCCTCCTACCTCTCCCTGCCTCTCTCCTTGGCTTCCTCCTCGCCTCCTGCCTCATCTAGCCCTCTCCTTGGCCTCCTCCAGCGCCTCACATGTGTCTCCTCCTCGCCTCCTGCCTCTCTTCCCAGTCTCTCTCCTTTTGCAGGATGCGCACCTCTTTGCTCCAGATTTGCCTTTGGTGAATGCTCTTAGTTTTTTTCTGCCCTTGTTGGGGAAGCTAATTGAGCCCTGTGATGCAACGATGGCAACCAATTTGTTATTCTAATCCTGGACATATTCTCAAAGGGCCACTTTCATTGCTTCATGACGCCCGGTCGACCTTTATCCTGATATTTATTCCCTAAAAGAGCTCATAGCAGCCACTACACTGCGAGAAGACTGCCGAGGCATCTTTGCTCGCAACCGCAAATAACATCGTACCTTTTCCCCGTGGCGCTGCCTTGCTTCACGTCGGAGACTCGCGCGCTCTTCTCAGTGCACTTGCGTCCAGGGTTATTAAGGATTTTGGTCTTTGTGTTGTTTGGATTTACGTCGGTTTTGTGCTGTATATGTCCCAAGGAATCCTTTAATGATGATCGCATAATTAACCCGAAAGTGTCAGAGAGTATTAAGCTATGCCGTTTATGTTCTTGAAAAGAGTGAAAGAAAGACTGAGCTCTCACAATCGTGTCTTATTTTTATCTATTTTTTGCGTGACCTCGCCATGGCTTCTTTTCCCATCCCTTTTAACCCTTTAATCCCACCGGATTGTGCCATCTTTATTGCTTATTGCATCCTCCTCCCTTGGTCACGTAGACGGTTTTGGTTGCCTTTTCCAGGTTTTTTTCTCCTTCCCTAAACGGTCCTCGATCTTAGACTGTCTTCCTTCTGCTCATTATCTACTTTCTTTCTTCTCTCAGGACATGAATTTTTTTTCTTCTTCTTCAAACATGATGTTTCTCTTCTTCTCCTTCTTCAGACGTCGTGTGACCTTTCTCTTCCTTTCCCTCTGATTGCCGCGTCGCTCACTCCCTTTCTTTATTTCTCGCTCCGCCGTCAGCCCTCGCTTTCCCTGCGCCGCCCTTCGCGAGCGCTTCTTCATATCCCCGGCCGGCTGTCCCACGCCGTTACGGGCCGGCTTCTTGCCAGCATTCCGGCGTCTACATGAGGGCATCTGTCCCAGACGGTGGGAATGGCCGCTTTTTGCCCTCCGCCGCGGGCCAATGGCTACCTCACGCCCGTCGGAGCCAACCAACGCCCTCGGAGGTCAAGGGGATGATTCGCTTGCCAGGGTCGAAGGCGGAGAAGGTCAACTGGAGAGAAAAAGAGGCTCTTACGGATCATGATGAGGATGCTGATGCGCTGGTGGGCGTCGTCAGGAGCGGCTGAGGATCGTGGGATGCGCTGAGGATAAAGGAAGAGTCTTTGTGACGTCCAGACTTTTTTCGAGTTCAGCGATCGCCTGATAAGGTCAGCTATGATAAGGACACTTGTCGATATTCCGGAGGAATTCTTCGCTTTCTTTGAAATTCGTCGCGTGTCAGTGGCATTGCCTTTGCTCATCTCTCGCCGGAGAAACGGCCATTACAGCCTGTAAACATGTCAAGTCGAGACGATATAAAATTCCGAAGCCCGGGTCGAGGCGTCAGGTCGTTTGGGGGAGAGATCAAGCTTTGCGAGACATCAAGGAAGACCTTCGCCGTCCTGCAGCGGAAAATCTCAACTCATGAAAAGGGAAACATGTATACATACATACACAAACACATACATGAGTGTGGGCATCCAACCCGGCCAATCCTTGCACACGGGGGGTAATTTAGAAGCAAAATGAAACAGACCGCCTGTCGTACTAAGAATAACCATTGTAACAAATGGAATATAACTAAATTATCATTATAATTTCTTATTAGTATACATACACACACACACACACACACACACACACACACACACACACACACACACACACACACACATATATATATATATATATATATATATATATATATATAGAGAGAGAGAGAGAGAGACAGAGAGAGAGAGAGAGCTGTGTGTGTGTATTTGTGCGTATGTTATTTTTTTATGTCTAAATGAGTAGGTAACTACATTTTCGTGAGCACTAAATTACAAAAATATGTGAAGTAGATTGAACAAATATGGCATATCGTCCCTATTATTCGACAGTGACTGACAATGTACAGAATTTTCTTGTAGGTTTATTTTCATATGTAAATTGGCTGCGCCCGAAAGTATAAAAAAAAAAAAATCATTAGTAGGCAATTATCTCAACGTTCCATTAGAAGAAGATTATGAGAGACTTTGTTTAATCACAAAGGATAATAATGATATAACCTAAGATTAAAGACTTATAAACATTTCAGCGATTAAAAGGTAATCTTAAAAAGTATTCTCAATAAGAAAGGGAAAAACAGCGATCAAATTATAAAGATGGAATTATCATATTAAGAAGAGCAATAAGGTAGATTTATATAGCCCAATGAAAGGAGTATATTGCAAGGAACGTATGCTAACACGCACAGGCCCATCTGTATATATGCTTGTATGTATGCTTGTACGTCTATATATGCTATTAATGGAAGATGAAAAGGACAAGGTAAATAATTAGAATAGGCAAGGAGCGGAGGGAAAAGGAGATAGAGAAGGAAAAAGGGATAGAGAGAAAGAGGGAGGGAGGGAAAAAAGAGATAGAGAGAAAGAAGGATGTAGAAGGCGAAGAAGGAAAGGAGGAAGGAAAGGAGGAAAGAGACAAGGAAAATGGGAAAGAGGAGCGGATACCACGGAGGGAGAAAAGGAGGGGGGAGGGAGGGAAAAAGGGATAGAGAGAAAGAGGGAGGGAGGGAAAAGGGGATAGAGAGAAGGAAGGAGGGAGGGAAAAGGGATAGAGAGAAGGAGGGAGGGAGGGAAAAGGGGATAGAGAGAAGGAAGGAGGGAGGGAAAAGGGATAGAGAGAAGGAAGGGGGGAGGGAAAAGGGGATAGAGAGAAGGAAGGAGGGAGGGAAAAGGGGATAGAGAGAAAGAGGGAGTGAGGGAAAAGGGATAGAGAGAAGGAAGGAGGGAGGGAAAAGGGATAGAGAGAAGGAAGGAGGGAGGGAAAAGGGATAGAGAGAAGGAAGGAGGGAAGGGAAAAGGGATAGAGAGAAGGAAGGAGGGAGGGAAAAGGGGATAGAGAGAAGGAAGGAGGGAGGGAAAAGGGGATAGAGAGAAGGAAGGAGAGGGAAAGAAAACGGGATAGAGAGAAAGAAGGATGTAGAACGCGAAGAAGGAAAGGAGGAAGGAAAGTAGGAAAGAGAGAAGGAAAATGGGGAAAGAGGGAGGGAGGGAGAGATGGACTAAAAATAGAGAAAGAAGAAAGAAAGAAGAATGAGAAGAGAGGGAAAGAAGGAGGGAAATTAAGTGCATTGCCAGCGTCATTAAGAACAAATTGATCATAATAAATTATCAGGTTTAATTCATGTGTCAGAGCAAAAGCTGCCGGCTTTTGGCGGGATAGGATGCGATTATCTGTGTTTTCATTAGTATTATAATAATTTTCGTTATCGAGATTGTCATTGTCATTATTATTGTTCTTTGTAGTTATGAATGGGAATGAATATCTTCACAATACAAGAGATGTATTTAACCGGTTTCGATTATATCTTCGTCAGAAATACATGTATTTCTGACGAAGATAGAATCGAAACCGGTTAAATGCATCTCTCATTCATACCTTTTCTACATTTGTCAACATGAATGCGGTTCATTATTGTTCTTATCATTATTATATATGTTATCATCCTTGTTATTATTATTATTATTATTATTATTACTATTACTATAATTACTATTATTGTTATTATTATTATCATTATTGGTATTATTATTATCATTATTATTATCATCATCATTATCATTATTATCATTTATCATTATTATTGTTATTATTGTTATTAGTATTAGTATTATTATCATCATTATTATTATTGTTGTTGTTGTTGTTTATATCGTTTTATTATTCTTATTATTACTATTATCATTATTGCATTACTATCATAATAATTGATACTGTCATTATCATTATCATGATTATCATTATTATTGTAATAGCTATTATTATAATAATAATAAAAATAATGATTATTATCATTACCATTGTTATTATCATTATTATCATTATTATCATAATAATAATATAATAATAATGATGATAATATTAATAAGAATGATAATAATAATAGTAATTATTATTATTATCATTATTATTATTACTATTATTACTATTATTATTATTATTATAATTATCATTACAATCATTATCATTATTAATAATATTATCATTGTTATCCCTATTGTCATCATTATTATTATTTTTATAATTATCATTATTGTTATTATTATTATTATCATTATTAATAGTAGTATTATTATCATTATTATCATTATCATCATCATCATCATCATCATAATGATAATAATAATAATAATAATAATAATAATAATAATAACAATAATGATAATAATGACAATAATGATAACCATAATAATACTATTAATAATGATAACTTCAATGATAATGATAATAATAATAATGATAATAATAATAATAATAATGATAATAATAATAATAATAATAATAATAATAATAATGATAATTATCATCGCAATATTATTGTTATTATTATTATTAATATTATCATTATTACTATCAGTATAATAATTATCATCATCATTGTTATTATTATTGATATTGTTATTATTATGAGCAATATTATCACTGCTTTTATTATTATTATTGTTTTTTATTATTACAATGAGCATTATCATATTCCTATTCTTATTCTTATTCTTATAATTATAATTATCATGATCATTTTTATTATATTACTATCATTATTGTTATTGTTGGTATTACTACTATCATCCTTATTAATATTTTAATTATCATAATTGCTATCATCGTTATCATTTTCACCCATACAGAACAATTGCTTCTTGGCGGAGTATTTCTTTGATCTGATATGTTGCGTGAAATAGCCCGTTCATCCTTGCAAGTGAGCCGAGCGCCGAGGCAGTGCTTGCCGAGAGGTTTCCGCTGCGCTGGGGTCGAATTCGCGGTAATTAGCGAGATGCGAGTTTGCGAGATGAGTTGCGGAGATGATGCATCGACAGGGGTGATCTCCGCTAATTCCGGGTTACTTAACGGTGATGTCCGGCGGGCATCATACCTTTCCCGCGAGGCTGTGCCGTGAATAATTGGCCCGCTTTTTGTGGACATTCGTTTCAGTCATGAATATTTATGACTTCTCTAGCTGGCAAAGTTGGTTAACAGTTGTGCAATTATGCCGCGTTCGAGAGCAGGCCGTTGCAGCAGCCTAAGCGAAAAGCCATAAAGAGGCCTCTTGGCGCCCGGGGTCTTCGTTCCGTCGCCCTCCCGCCCGCACGCCCTCCCGCCCGGGGTCGCAAGCATGGGCGTTACTCCCCGCGGGGGTCATCGTAACGAGGGTTATCGCTTGGTCGTCGGAGTGATCTTCTGCCCGGGATGCTAACGGTAATCCAGCCAGCCGAAAAATCCCTCCGCGGGGATTGTACGTCTGACAATGGATTTTTCTTCTCGAACTTTTTTTTCTTGCTCCATCTTTCTTTCTCGAACTTTTTTTCTGCTGTCAGTCTTGAAGTAGGCGGGGATTTTATAACGTCTTTATACACGCAGCGGGATGCTGTCAGGACGTGCTGCCATTCGTGTTCTCATCTCGATCCATCGCCAGTATGGATGTTCGCCCTGAGTGAGCTCCGTTATGCGGCCGAGGATATGCCTCGAACGGAACTTGGATCTGGTACAAACATCAGTCCATGACCTTTGCACTCTACAACTTCATGAAGCATATTTTCGTGATTTTCTTGAACCTATGATAGAATAATTCGATTTCCGCGGTCAAGGTAATATTTTGATTTTAGCATAGACTTGCCACGAAATAACCTCAAGCCATGTCGCTCTCAAAACAGCGCGTCCCAACCCTCTCCAGCGCGGCCTTCGTCAGCAGCCCGAAATTCTTCACGGCCCGACGACCATGTCGCTACTTAAGAGCCAAGATAATCTGAAATAGGGTCTAATCATACTGCAAAGCAAAATACACAGCTGAATGGTTCGGTCTTATTTCTTTTGACTCTAATAATCAAACTACCTTCCGTGAACCTCGTATTATCGACGACCTAACGTAAGAGCTTCCACGACCCACCAGCGTGCCGCACCCAACAGGTTAGGAACCAGTGATCAACAAATCAGCTTCGTCTCAGCATTGCCCTGTACCACGAAGGCACCGACGACTCCTCGATGTACTAATAGCCCCAATCACATGGGCCTCCTCCCGCTACATCCCTACTAAGACACCACATACGCCACAGCAGACGCGTCCCTCACCAACCCCACAGGAAGGGCCATCACTCACACAACCACAGGGAGCGAACACAAATCACAGTTATTACAGAAGATGATTAAG
>NC_061854.1:27981314-27986314 GCF_019202785.1 Penaeus chinensis
GTGATAGCAATGATAATAATGGGAACCATACTGATAATAATTATATAATGCAAATGATGATAATGATAACAATGATAAAAATAAAAACGATAATGATGATAAGATCATAACAATGATAGTGATAATAATAAAAAGATATTGTGATAATAATGATGGAATGATAATAATGATAATATTAATGATGACAAAAATAACAGTAATAATAAAAGGATAATAATTATAATAATATAATAATAATAATAATAAAGATAATAATAATAGTAACAACAATAATAATGACAGCAATTGTAATAATGGTAATAATAATGAAAATAATAAGATAAAGTAATAATAATAATAATGATGATAATAATAATATAAAAATATAGTAATGATAATGATAATAGAAAAATATAATAATGATAATAATAATGACAATAATAATGATAATAAAAATAACAATGATAATAATAATAATAATAATAATAATGATAACAATAATATTAATGTTATTATTACTGTTGATAATGATATCAATAATAAAAATAAGAATAATAGTTAAAATGATAAAATAATAATAAAATAATGATAATTATAATATCAATAATATTAGTGATAACATTGAATATGATATTGATAATGATAATAATAATAATAGTGTCGATAGTAATAACACTAGTACTACTAATATTAGCAATAATTATAATAATGATGTTATTAACAATACAAATGATAATAATAATAACTATGATAATAATAGTAATTATTATCATTATCATTGTTACTATAATGATGATAGTAATGATAATTATCGTTATGATAACGATAATAATGATAATAACAATTATAATTATAATAGTGATAATAATAATGCTAACAATAATAACAGTAATGATGAAAAATATAAATTATGATAATAGTATCAATAGTAATACTAGTAAAAAATAGTAAAATTATAACATCAATAACAAAAGAATAGCAATAAAACCGCAATAAGATACAATAATACAGCAATATCATTAATAATATTGAAAGCAATACCGATTGTAATAATGTCATTTTTATAATGATGGTAGTGATAATGATAATAATGGTGATAACAATAATGAAGATAATTAAAATAGATATCGCAAATGTGATATTCATAATGATGAAAATAATAATAATAATAGTAATAGTAATAATGATAATAATAATAATAATAATAATAATAATAATAATAATAATAATAATAATAATTGTTATTATTATTATTATTATGATGATAGTGGTGATGATGATGGTGGTGGTGATGATGATATGTGTGTGTATGTGTGTGTGAGTGTGTGTGTGTATGTGTATGTGTGTGTGCTTGTGTGCGTGTGTGTGTGTGTTCATGTGTGCGTGCGTGTGCGTTCACCTGTTGTTAAAGTGCGAGCGTAATTGATACGTGTGTAGCTCTTTGTCTTTTGGAATAGTAATTAATTGGACGCATTCGGGACATTGCACGCCGCATTCCGCTGAACGAGTCACAGCGTTCTTCTCGTCTGCCCTCCGCAAGACGGTCATATAAATTCCTTGTAATGTTCTCAAGCATTTTTGGATCCTTTTCATACCACCAATTTCCGAATCCTGCGAGTGTGTTGCGGGCGTAATGAAACTGTCTCCATTATTAGGCTTCAATCACCGAGAAAAAACTATGTGATCATGTTTCGATCTAACTGGTTATTTAATTACAAATCGTTCAAGCCACATGCTGTGATTGCCGTTATCATCCTTCCCTATTTGGAAGAGAGAAAGAAAGACTAAAGAAAGAGAAAAGAAAGAAGAAAAGAAGAATAAGAAGAAATAGATGACTTTGTTACATCCCGCAAACAGGCTTTTGAACATTGAATTTCATTTTCTTACATTGTTTTCCGGACTTACGAAAACCGTTGATAGGGACTGCACTGTAGCTGGTATGCCTTTGTTTCCAGAGAACTCTGTGTGAACACGCGTCTTTGATGGGGTGTTACTGGTAGCTTCTCTCTCTTCCCCTCTCCTTCTCTCTCTCATTCTCTCTCTCTCTCTCTCTCTCTCTCTCTCTCTCTCTCTCTCTCTCTCTCTCTCTCTCTCTCTCTCTCTCTCTCTCTCTCTCTCAATACATCACCTCTCTCTCTCTCTCTCGCTCTCTCCCAATACATCACCTCTATCTCTCTCTTCCACACACACCCCCTCTCCCTCTCTCCTTCACACTCTCTCTCTCTAACTTTCCTCTCCCTTTTTTTCTCTCTCTCTTTCTCCCTCTGTCTGTCTGTCTGTCTCGCTCCCTCTCTCGCTCCCTCTCCCCTCTCTCTATGTTCTATCTTTTCTTTCTCTTTCTCTTACACCTGTTTTCGTCTATCTTTTGTTCTCTCTTCTTTCTCCCCTGGACCACCTCCCTCTCCCCCTCGTCATGAAATATATACAACCAGTCTAACGGCAATGAGGATAACAAAGGCCAGTTAGAGAGGGAATTTTTTTACATTATAGTTTTTTGTGTATGTATATGTGAGTTACAGTACGCTGGTAACTTTATAGACAAAGAAGAACATTATGGTACATACACATTTCTACTTTTTGCTGGTGGTTAGTTTGTCAGCGACGGTTGCCGTAGATTAAAGTAAAAGAAAAAAAAATGTACCTTCTAACCGCGATAATAAAAAAGGTGAAAAAGTCCGAAGGGAACTTTTTACGTCGTCATAGGCACAAAGCGGGCGCCCACCTCTAAATTATCCTTCCTAATGACAACGCTCGTGTCAACCCCGTTAATGAGTCGTATGCGATACTGTGTTCTTAACCTTGGCGGCTGTGGTAATGATATATGAAATATTTGATCGTCCGTGATTTGAATTACGCGTTTGGGGGGGAATTTTTTTTTTTTTTTTTTTTTTCCATTCGTTCTGTTTGAGATTTTTACATGCGTAGTTTCATGTCCAGCTTTTAACTACACTCTATTCTCCTCTATTTACTAATCTTTCACATTTGCTTTTTACAACTCTGCCTTAAATTCCTTTACCTGTCCTGCCACCACTCGCTTGCTACTTTCACGTTCCTCCCCGTCTGGCCTCGCAGCTCGCCCTAACTCCGCCGCGTCTTCTGTTCATTCGCGCCTTCCATCAGCCCTCTTCGCTCTAGTTAGGGTAATAGCCTGGCCTCCTCTTCCTTGCCCTCCCGATCTCTCACGAGCAAGTGATGAGGGTGCAATTACCTGCTTGGGAACCACTGTGACGTCACACGGTGCACCGCTGGACTTCCGACTCTCACGGCGACGACCTTCTGATCTCTCGGCTACCCCCCCCCCCCCCAATAGCCCCACGGACAGCCCCCCTCCCCATCCCCCCATTACCCTTCATCCTCTTCGTCCATCTTCTCGCTTCCTCTTATCTCTCTGTCCTTCTGATTTTCTCTCGTCTCCGTCTTTTTTTTTTTTTTTCTCATCTCTTCGTCCTTCTTCTCTCTTCCTTCCCCTCTCGTATCCCCCTCATCCTTCCCTTCTCCTGCATGTCCCTCCTCTTGCTATCTTCCCATCCTCTTTGACGCCCTGACCGCTTAGATAATTTTTTTCTTTCCCTTTTTTTCAATTCGCAGACAATTTTTTTCTACTTTTTATTTTTTATTCCCATTCGCAGATAATTGTTTCCTCTTTTTTTTCAATTTGCAAACCAATTCTTCCCCTTTCCATTTTTTAAAAAAATTGGGTGACCAATTATTTCATTTTTTATTTTTTTACAATTTGGAAACCAATCCCCCCCTTTTCCTATTTTTTCTTCAATTCGGAGACCAATTTCCCCTTGTTCCTTTCCCTTTTGTTTCATGAATTCGCAGACCGGCAGTTCGCAGACCAGTTCTTTCCCCTCTCTATTTATTTTTTTTTTTCAATTTGCAGAACCAATATTTCCCCTTTTATTTTATTTTTATTTTTTTTAATTCGCAGACCAATTTTTTCGCCTTTTATTTTGTCTTAAATTTGCAGACCAATTCTTTCCCCTTTCTATTTATTTTCTAAATTTGCAGAACCAATATTTCCCCTTTTATTTTTTATTTTTTTTAATTCGCAGACCAATTCTTTCCACTTTTATTTATTATAATTTTTTTAAATTCGCAGTCGAATTCTTTCCCCTTTTCATTTTCTTTTTTTTTAATTCGCAGACCAAATTTCCCCCCCTATTATTACTATTTTTTCCAACTCGCAGACCAATTTTTTTCCCCCTTTACCTTTCCTTTTTTTTCCCAATCCGCAGACCAGAGGGGGCGAGAAGGAGGAGGAGGAGGGGGTGAGGAGGAGGAGAAGGAGGGGGCAAGGAGGAGGAGAAGGAGGGGGCGAGGAGGAGGAAGAGGAGGGGGCGAGGAGGAGAAGAAGGAGGGGGCGAGGAGGAGGAGAAGGAGGGGGCGAGGAGGAGGAAGAGGAGGGGGCGAGGAGGAGAAGAAGGAGGGGGCGAGGAGGAGGAGAAGGAGGGGGCGAGGAGGAGGAAGAGGAGGGGGCGAGGAGGAGAAGAAGGAGGGGGCGAG
Organism: Penaeus chinensis; assembly: GCF_019202785.1. NCBI lineage: Eukaryota > Metazoa > Arthropoda > Malacostraca > Decapoda > Penaeidae > Penaeus > Penaeus chinensis. Next base: position 27,985,803 of record NC_061854.1, read on the forward strand.
GAGGAGGAGGAAGAAGGGACGAGGAGGAGGAGAAGGAGGGGGCGAGGAGGAGGAGAAGGAGGGGGCGAGGAGGAGGAAGAGGAGGGGGCGAGAAGGAGGAGGAGGAGGGGGAGAGGAGGAGGAGAAGGAGGGGGCGAGGAGGAGGAGAAGGAGGGGGCGAGGAGGAGGAAGAGGAGGGGGCGAGGAGGAGAAGAAGGAGGGGGCGAGGAGGAGGAGAAGGAGGGGGCGAGGAGGAGGAAGAGGAGGGGGCGAGGAGGAGAAGAAGGAGGGGGCGAGGAGGAGGAGAAGGAGGGGGCGAGGAGGAGGAAGAGGAGGGGGCGAGGAGGAGAAGAAGGAGGGGGCGAGGAGGAGGAGGAAGAGGGGACGAGGAGGAGGAGAAGGAGGGAGCGAGGAGGAGGAGAAGGAGGGGGCGAGGAGGAGGAAGAGGAGGGGGCGAGAAGGAGGAGGAGGAGGGGGTGAGGAGGAGGAGAAGGAGGGGGCAAGGAGGAGGAGAAGGAGGGGGCAAGGAGGAG